>NW_026734415.1:0-300000 GCF_949786415.1 Peromyscus eremicus
CGAGCACGTCGCAGCCCCCGAGGGCACCACTTCACGTGGACTCATACTCATGAACGCACACACGCGCGCGCGCGCGCGCGCGCGGGACTCCACACACACGCTTGCGCACCCAGAAACACACTCGGGCATGTGTGCACGCACACACACAGACACGCACGCACGAGCGAGGGCGCGTGAACGCACAGAGGCCCGCGTGCATGTGCGTGCGCGGAAACACACACACACACACACACACACACACACACACACACGCAGACACACATACGCGCGAGCACCCGCCCCCCCACACAAAACAAGCAACCATGCAGGACTGAGGCTACCCAGGCACACATGATCACAATGCGGCCTACCCGACAACACGCACACCCACACGGGCCTTCTCACCTATGCACGCACCCAAAGTTTACACACTCAGGAGGGATGGAGGGAGGAAGGGAGGGAGGGAGGGAGGGAGGGAGGGTCGAAGGCAGGCAGGCAGGCAGGCACGCCTCTGAGCACACACCCCCATCCGGTGGGGGACCTGAGTGGGGGCGGTGGCGGTGGTGGAGGGCTCGGGTGGGAGCCTCGTTCCTCTGGGACTGCTTCCAAGGGGTGGGGTGTGTGGAAGTGGTGGACGGATCTGTCCCCGCTTCCCCCCTGCCCCCTCCCGACCCCCCCATCCCCCAGTTCCCGCCCCCGGAGAGTCCTCCCAGACCCCCGCCAGTGGAGCCAGGCAGGCAGCCAGGTGCGATGGAGGCCCGGGATGTGGAGGGCGAGGCTAGCCTGGGCTCCCTGTCGGTCAAGACCTGCCTCTCACATCCGATTCTTAGCTTCTTCTTCGGGGGTCCTGGGATCCCCACTCGGGTGTTTCTCCCCTGGTGGGTTGGCAGCGCGCCTGAGGGCTGCGAGCGGCAGCCTTCCCGGCGAGAGGGAGGGCATCGCGGAGAGGCCAGGCTGGGCTGGGCTGGCCCCTGTGGCCCCGTGGGGGCCCGCGGCCGCAAAGGACCTTTCCAAGGCCAAAAGGTGGCCAAGGCAAAAAGCCTACAGCACCCGGTATTCCCAGGCGGTCTCCCATCCAAGTACTAACCAGGCCCGACCCTGCTTAGCTTCCGAGATCAGACGAGATCGGGCGCGTTCAGGGTGGTATGGCCGTAGACGACGGCGCCCGTCGCCGGGAGCCTCAAGAGCCTGGCCGCTGCGCTCAGCTCCTCAGTTCGCCGGCCACCCTCCGAGCCCAGCTCACCCACCCACCCACCGCCCCTGAGCCCGGCTCGAGCCCCAGCCCTCGGCTCCAGCCCGCCAGCTAGGCCCTCCTCAGCCCGCTGCCCGCGTCCGCGGCCCCTGGCCCCTGGCCCGCGGCCCGCAGCAGGGGCCCAGGGCCGGCAGTGGCCCGCCTTTCCCCAGGACCTTCTCCTCTCCCGTTCCTCACGGGCCGGCCGCACTCACCGGGCCCACCCGGGCCTCTGGCAGGTTGACTGGCCCCGCAAGCCTGCTCCTCCCTCTCCCTGGGCCTCGGGCGGCTCCGGTGTGCACGCACGCGCCCGCACCTCCCGCTCCCCCGCTCGGGTTTCCAGGGCTGCGGGCTCGGACGCCTCAGGACCTCCCTTCCTTCCAGGGCAGGCTCTGCCTTGGGTCCCCGAGTCGCCCCACCCCGGGGCCTCTTGCCAGGTAGCCAGCCCCTGGCCTTCGGGGCCCCTTAGAGCCCTCCTCTGACCTGCAGGCCATTTCTGTGCCCGTGGGGGTCCTGGTGGGGAGGTGGAGGTCGGGGGTGGGGTGGGGTGGGGAGGTGGGCTCCGGGGGTGGGCGTGAGGGTGGGAGGAGGGGTTCGTGGCCCTGCCCGGGCTGCGCTCTGCCACCTTCTTTCCTGGCTTCCTGGGGAGGGGAGGTGCCCAGGTAGGCACCATCAAGGCGGCCGGATCGGATCGTGCGGGTCACCCATCCGCCGAGACAGGTGCTCCCCCGAGGTAGGTGAGCTGCCTGGACGGATGGGGTGGTCGCCCCGACTGTCATCTCTCACCCTTGGGGAACTTTCGGCTCCTTCTCCTCCTTCTCCTCCTCCTCCTCCTCCTCCTCCTCCTCCTCCTCCTCCTCCTCCCGTTGCTCTTTCCTACTCCTCTTCTTCTTCTCCCCAGGAGACACACACACACACACACACACACACACACACACACACACACAGAGAGAGAGAGAGAGAGAGAGAGAGAGAGAGAGAGAGAGAGAGGAAGACGGGACGGCTGGGATCATTCTAGAGAGAGCGCGGGTGGGTGGGTGGGGGATTGGGGGAGTGGGCATCCAGGATGGACCTTGGTTCTCTCTCTGGAACTTGGAACGCCAGCTCCTGGGCTCCAGGTTCTGTCCCCAGCCCCCCCCCAGCCCACCCCCACCGCGAGCAGGTCCATCCATTCCTCTAGGGAAGAAGCCTCCCTCCCCGGGAAGCGGCGGCGGCGGAGGCGCCCGGGAGAATGGCTCGCTGGGCCTGGGCTGCGCACAAGATGCTCCTGGGCCCATGGGTCCCAGGGAACTTGGAACTTGGGTCTTGGCGCTCTGCGCGTGCACGGTGGGGGCAGAGGCAGGCCCCGGCCGGGCCAGGATTCCCTTGGGCTACGTATCCTTAGTCCCACCCGGCCACCGTGCCTCCCACCTTGCCTGTGGAGAGTCCCGTCCTTTGGAGAGTCCGGGACTAGGAGGGAAGCGTGGGTCTAGGCCCGAACTCGGCAACGTCTTCCCTTTCCAATGGACGAGACAGCTCGGGCAGGGCCCTGCGGCCAGAAAGTCTGTCTGTCTTCACCGGATGGAGCACCCGGTGCTTGAGCAAGGAGGGCCGGCTGGCTGGCCTCAGAGTCCAGCAGGCGGACGCACAGCCAAGCCAGAGCCTACAAGACCAGAGGCCCAAACATGCAGACACTCGTGCGCTCATCGGCACCCAGACACAAACCCCAAGCCTAGCCACACAAACATACACGGGCAAGGATGTCCAGCGCAAATTGGAACATGAGTCTCTTGGGCGCTCAGCTCCGTGGACGGTGGGGGTAGAGGCAGGTCACGGGGCCAGAATTCTCTTAGTGCCACCCGGCCACCGGGCCACCCGGCCACGCACCCACCCAACGCTGCCTCCATCAAGGAAGAGCCAAGGGTCTTCTCGCGGCTGGACCGGACCCGACTGTGTGCGATGGGAAGGATGGCCTCTCAAAGCACAGCACGGACCCCTCCGCTCTGGGGCACCGGCTTCCTCCATAGAGAATTCCGCCGCTGCCCCTGCCGCCGGCTTAGTGGGACAGCGCCTGACCCCTGACTTCCTCTTGCCCTGGGACCAGGAGGTTCCAGGTCGGGCCCATCTTGGACCTGGGTGCTCTGCTCGGCCACCACCCTACTGACTCCTACTGGCCCGCGCCCAGGCCTTGGCCTCTGGGTCGGGCTCCGGAGGCAACCAACTGTGGCTCTCTGGCATCCCATCCCACCGGCGACACGCGCAGCCACACCCACGAGCACGTCGCAGCCCCCGAGGGCACCACTTCACGTGGACTCATACTCATGAACGCACACACGCGCGCGCGCGCGCGCGCGCGGGACTCCACACACACGCTTGCGCACCCAGAAACACACTCGGGCATGTGTGCACGCACACACACAGACACGCACGCACGAGCGAGGGCGCGTGAACGCACAGAGGCCCGCGTGCATGTGCGTGCGCGGAACACACACACACACACACACACACACACACACACACACACACGCAGACACACATACGCGCGAGCACCCGCCCCCCCACACAAAACAAGCAACCATGCAGGACTGAGGCTACCCAGGCACACATGATCACAATGCGGCCTACCCGACAACACGCACACCCACACGGGCCTTCTCACCTATGCACGCACCCAAAGTTTACACACTCAGGGAGGGATGGAGGGAGGAAGGGAGGGAGGGAGGGAGGGAGGGAGGGTCGAAGGCAGGCAGGCAGGCAGGCACGCCTCTGAGCACACACCCCCATCCGGTGGGGGACCTGAGTGGGGGCGGTGGCGGTGGTGGAGGGCTCGGGTGGGAGCCTCGTTCCTCTGGGACTGCTTCCAAGGGGTGGGGTGTGTGGAAGTGGTGGACGGATCTGTCCCCGCTTCCCCCCTGCCCCCTCCCGACCCCCCCATCCCCCAGTTCCCGCCCCCGGAGAGTCCTCCCAGACCCCCGCCAGTGGAGCCAGGCAGGCAGCCAGGTGCGATGGAGGCCCGGGATGTGGAGGGCGAGGCTAGCCTGGGCTCCCTGTCGGTCAAGACCTGCCTCTCACATCCGATTCTTAGCTTCTTCTTCGGGGGTCCTGGGATCCCCACTCGGGTGTTTCTCCCCTGGTGGGTTGGCAGCGCGCCTGAGGGCTGCGAGCGGCAGCCTTCCCGGCGAGAGGGAGGGCATCGCGGAGAGGCCAGGCTGGGCTGGGCTGGCCCCTGTGGCCCCGTGGGGGCCCGCGGCCGCAAAGGACCTTTCCAAGGCCAAAAGGTGGCCAAGGCAAAAAGCCTACAGCACCCGGTATTCCCAGGCGGTCTCCCATCCAAGTACTAACCAGGCCCGACCCTGCTTAGCTTCCGAGATCAGACGAGATCGGGCGCGTTCAGGGTGGTATGGCCGTAGACGACGGCGCCCGTCGCCGGGAGCCTCAAGAGCCTGGCCGCTGCGCTCAGCTCCTCAGTTCGCCGGCCACCCTCCGAGCCCAGCTCACCCACCCACCCACCGCCCCTGAGCCCGGCTCGAGCCCCAGCCCTCGGCTCCAGCCCGCCAGCTAGGCCCTCCTCAGCCCGCTGCCCGCGTCCGCGGCCCCTGGCCCCTGGCCCGCGGCCCGCAGCAGGGGCCCAGGGCCGGCAGTGGCCCGCCTTTCCCCAGGACCTTCTCCTCTCCCGTTCCTCACGGGCCGGCCGCACTCACCGGGCCCACCCGGGCCTCTGGCAGGTTGACTGGCCCCGCAAGCCTGCTCCTCCCTCTCCCTGGGCCTCGGGCGGCTCCGGTGTGCACGCACGCGCCCGCACCTCCCGCTCCCCCGCTCGGGTTTCCAGGGCTGCGGGCTCGGACGCCTCAGGACCTCCCTTCCTTCCAGGGCAGGCTCTGCCTTGGGTCCCCGAGTCGCCCCACCCCGGGGCCTCTTGCCAGGTAGCCAGCCCCTGGCCTTCGGGGCCCCTTAGAGCCCTCCTCTGACCTGCAGGCCATTTCTGTGCCCGTGGGGGTCCTGGTGGGGAGGTGGAGGTCGGGGGTGGGGTGGGGTGGGGAGGTGGGCTCCGGGGGTGGGCGTGAGGGTGGGAGGAGGGGTTCGTGGCCCTGCCCGGGCTGCGCTCTGCCACCTTCTTTCCTGGCTTCCTGGGGAGGGGAGGTGCCCAGGTAGGCACCATCAAGGCGGCCGGATCGGATCGTGCGGGTCACCCATCCGCCGAGACAGGTGCTCCCCCGAGGTAGGTGAGCTGCCTGGACGGATGGGGTGGTCGCCCCGACTGTCATCTCTCACCCTTGGGGAACTTTCGGCTCCTTCTCCTCCTTCTCCTCCTCCTCCTCCTCCTCCTCCTCCTCCTCCTCCTCCTCCCGTTGCTCTTTCCTACTCCTCTTCTTCTTCTCCCCAGGAGACACACACACACACACACACACACACACACACACACACACACACAGAGAGAGAGAGAGAGAGAGAGAGAGAGAGAGAGAGAGGAAGACGGGACGGCTGGGATCATTCTAGAGAGAGCGCGGGTGGGTGGGTGGGGGATTGGGGGAGTGGGCATCCAGGATGGACCTTGGTTCTCTCTCTGGAACTTGGAACGCCAGCTCCTGGGCTCCAGGTTCTGTCCCCAGCCCCCCCCCAGCCCACCCCCACCGCGAGCAGGTCCATCCATTCCTCTAGGGAAGAAGCCTCCCTCCCCGGGAAGCGGCGGCGGCGGAGGCGCCCGGGAGAATGGCTCGCTGGGCCTGGGCTGCGCACAAGATGCTCCTGGGCCCATGGGTCCCAGGGAACTTGGAACTTGGGTCTTGGCGCTCTGGGCGTGCACGGTGGGGGCAGAGGCAGGCCCCGGCCGGGCCAGGATTCCCTTGGGCTACGTATCCTTAGTCCCACCCGGCCACCGTGCCTCCCACCTTGCCTGTGGAGAGTCCCGTCCTTTGGAGAGTCCGGGACTAGGAGGGAAGCGTGGGTCTAGGCCCGAACTCGGCAACGTCTTCCCTTTCCAATGGACGAGACAGCTCGGGCAGGGCCCTGCGGCCAGAAAGTCTGTCTGTCTTCACCGGATGGAGCACCCGGTGCTTGAGCAAGGAGGGCCGGCTGGCTGGCCGCAGAGTCCAGCAGGCGGACGCACAGCCAAGCCAGAGCCTACAAGACCAGAGGCCCAAACATGCAGACACTCGTGCGCTCATCGGCACCCAGACACAAACCCCAAGCCTAGCCACACAAACATACACGGGCAAGGATGTCCAGCGCAAATTGGAACATGAGTCTCTTGGGCGCTCAGCTCCGTGGACGGTGGGGGTAGAGGCAGGTCACGGGGCCAGAATTCTCTTAGTGCCACCCGGCCACCGGGCCACCCGGCCACGCACCCACCCAACGCTGCCTCCATCAAGGAAGAGCCAAGGGTCTTCTCGCGGCTGGACCGGACCCGACTGTGTGCGATGGGAAGGATGGCCTCTCAAAGCACAGCACGGACCCCTCCGCTCTGGGGCACCGGCTTCCTCCATAGAGAATTCCGCCGCTGCCCCTGCCGCCGGCTTAGTGGGACAGCGCCTGACCCCTGACTTCCTCTTGCCCTGGGACCAGGAGGTTCCAGGTCGGGCCCATCTTGGACCTGGGTGCTCTGCTCTGCTCGGCCACCACCCTACTGACTCCTACTGGCCCGCGCCCAGGCCTTGGCCTCTGGGTCGGGCTCCGGAGGCAACCAACTGTGGCTCTCTGGCATCCCATCCCACCGGCGACACGCGCAGCCACACCCACGAGCACGTCGCAGCCCCCGAGGGCACCACTTCACGTGGACTCATACTCATGAACGCACACGCGCGCGCGCGCGCTCGCGCGCGGGACTCCACACACACGCTTGCGCACCCAGAAACACACTCGGGCATGTGTGCACGCACACACACAGACACGCACGCACGAGCGAGGGCGCGTGCACGCACAGAGGCCCGCGTGCATGTGCGTGTGCGGAAACACACACACACACACACACACACACACACGCAGACACACATACGCGCGAGCACCCGCCCCCCCCCACAAAACAAGCAACCATGCAGGACTGAGGCTACCCAGGCACACATGATCACAATGCGGCCTACCCGAACACACGCACACCCACACGGGCCTTCTCACCTATGCACGCACCCAAAGTTTACACACTCAGGGAGGGATGGAGGGAGGAAGGGAGGGAGGGAGGGAGGGAGGGAGGGAGGGAGGGAGGGAGGGAGGGTCGAAGGCAGGCAGGCAGGCAGGCACGCCTCTGAGCACACACCCCCATCCGGTGGGGGACCTGAGTGGGGGCGGTGGCGGTGGTGGAGGGCTCGGGTGGGAGCCTCGTTCCTCTGGGACTGCTTCCAAGGGGTGGGGTGTGTGGAAGTGGTGGACGGATCTGTCCCCGCTTCCCCCCTGCCCCCTCCCGACCCCCCCATCCCCCAGTTCCCGCCCCCGGAGAGTCCTCCCAGACCCCCGCCAGTGGAGCCAGGCAGGCAGCCAGGTGCGATGGAGGCCCGGGATGTGGAGGGCGAGGCTAGCCTGGGCTCCCTGTCGGTCAAGACCTGCCTCTCACATCCGATTCTTAGCTTCTTCTTCGGGGGTCCTGGGATCCCCACTCGGGTGTTTCTCCCCTGGTGGGTTGGCAGCGTGCCTGAGGGCTGCGAGCGGCAGCCTTCCCGGCGAGAGGGAGGGCATCGCGATGAGGCCAGGCTGGGCTGGGCTGGCCCCGTGGCCCCGTGGGGGCCCGCGGCCGCAAAGGACCTTTCCAAGGCCAAAAGGTGGCCAAGGCAAAAAGCCTACAGCACCCGGTATTCCCAGGCGGTCTCCCATCCAAGTACTAACCAGGCCCGACCCTGCTTAGCTTCCGAGATCAGACGAGATCGGGCGCGTTCAGGGTGGTATGGCCGTAGACGACGGCGCCCGTCGCCGGGAGCCTCAAGAGCCTGGCCGCTGCGCTCAGCTCCTCAGTTCGCCGGCCACCCTCCGAGCCCAGCTCACCCACCTACCCACCGCCCCTGAGCCCGGATCGAGCCCCACCCCTCCCTCGGCGCCAGCCCGCCAGCTAGGCCCTCCTCAGCCCGCTGCCCGCGTCCGCGGCCCCTGGACCCTGGCCCGCGGCCCGCAGCAGGGGCCCAGGGCCGGCAGTGGCCCGCCTTTCCCCAGGACCTTCTCCTCTCCCGTTCCTCACGGGCCGGCCGCACTCACCGGGCCCACCCGGGCCCCTGGCAGGTTGGCTGGCCCCGCAAGCCTGCTCCTCCCTCTCCCTGGGCCTCGGGCGGCTCCGGTGTGCACGCACGCGCCCGCACCTCCCGCTCCCCCGCTCGGGTCTCCAGGGCTGCGGGCTCGGACGCCTCAGGACCTCCCTTCCTTCCAGGGCAGGCTCTGCCTTGGGTCCCCGAGTCGCCCCACCCCGGGGCCTCTTGCCAGGTAGCCAGCCCCTGGCCTTCGGGGCCGGTTAGAGCCCTCCTCTGACCTGCAGGCCATTTCTGTGCCCGTGGGGGTCCTGGTGGGGAGGTGGAGGTCGGGGGTGGGGTGGGGTGGGGAGGTGGGCTCCGGGGGTGGGCGTGAGGGTGGGAGGAGGGGTTCGTGGCCCTGCCCGGGCTGCGCTCTGCCTCCTTCTTTCCTGGCTTCCTGGGGAGGGGAGGTGCCCAGGTAGGCACCATCAAGGCGGCCGGATCGGATCGTGCGGGTCATCCATCCACCGAGACAGGTGCTCCCCCGAGGTAGGTGAGCTGCCTGGACGGATGGGGTGGTCGCCCCGACTGTCATCTCTCACCCTTGGGGAACTTTCGGCTCCTCCTCCTCCTCCTCCTCCTGCTCACGTTGCTCTTTCCTACTCCTCTTCTTCTTCTCCCCAGGAGACACACACACACACACACACACACACAGAGAGAGAGAGAGAGAGAGAGAGAGAGAGAGAGAGAGAGAGAGAGAGAGAGAGAGAGAGAGAGAGAGGAAGACGGGACGGCTGGGATCATTCTAGAGAGAGCGCGGGTGGGTGGGTGGGGGATTGGGGGAGTGGGCATCCAGGATGGACCTTGGTTCTCTCTCTGGAACTTGGAACGCCAGCTCCTGGGCTCCAGGTTCTGTCCCCAGCCCCCCCCCCCAGCCCACCCCCACCGCGAGCAGGTCCATCCATTCCTCTAGGGAAGAAGCCTCCCTCCCCGGGAAGCGGCGGCAGTGGAGGTGCCCGGGAGAATGGCTCGCTGGGCCTGGGCTGCGCACAAGATGCTCCTGGGCCCATGGGTCCCAGGGAACTTGGAACTTGGGTCTTGGCGCTCTGCGCGTGCACGGTGGGGGCAGAGGCAGGCCCCGGCCGGGCCAGGATTCTCTTGGGCTACCTATCCTTAGTCCCACCCGGCCACCGTGCCTCCCACCTTGCCTGTGGAGAGTCCCGGACTAGGAGGGAAGCGTGGGTCTAGGCCCGAACTCGGGAACATCTTCCCTTTCCAATGGACGAGACAGCTTGGGCAGGGCCCTCTGGCCAGAAAGTCTGTCTTCACCGGATGGAGCACCCGGTGCTTGAGCAAGGAGGGCCGGTCGGCCGCAGAGTCCAGCAGGCGGACGCACAGCCAAGCCAGAGCCTACAAGACCAGAGGCCCAAACATGCAGACACTCGTGCGCTCATCGGCACCCAGACACAAACCCCAAGCCTAGCCACACAAACATAAAGAGGCAAGGATGTCCATTGCAAGTTGGAACATGGGTCTCTTGGGCGCTCAGCTCCGTGGACGGTGGGGGTAGTGGCAGGTCACCGGGGCAGAATTCTCTTAGTGCCACCTGGCCACCGGGCCACCCGGCCACGCACCCACCCAACGCTGCCTCCATCAAGGAAGAGCCAAGGGTCTTCTCGCGGCTGGACCGGACCGGCCATTGTGCTGTGGGACGGATGGCCTCTCAAACCACAGCACGGACCCCTCTGCTCTGGGGGACCGGCTTCCGCCATAGAGAATTCCGCCCCCGCCGCCGCCGCCGCCGGCTTAGTGGGACAGCAGCGCCTGACCCCTGACTTCCTCTTGCCCTGGGACCACGAGGTTCCAGGTCGGGCCCATCTTGGACCTGGGTGCTCTGCTCGGCCACCACCCTACTGACTCCTACTGGCCCGCGCCCAGGCCTTGGCCTCTGGGTCGGGCTCGGGAGGCAACCAACTGTGGCTCTCTGGCATCCCATCCCACAGGCGACAGGTGCAGCCACACCCACCAACCAGCATGTTCCAGCCCTCAAGGGCACCACTTCTTTTGGATTCACACTCATGCACGCACTAGCGCAGCACCCAAACAGTCGCGCCTCCACATACATGGTCGCCCACAGGGAAACACACCCAGGTAAGAGTTCTCTCCCACAAAGACAGACCGTCAGGCGTGCTTTTACGAGCCAGTTTTGGGTTCGCACAAACACGCGGTAGTGGGACCCCAGACACTCCCATACAATCACAGTAGAGCCCTCCCCCAAAGAAAGAAACATGCAGTGATACAGGAATGACTGTACACAGGCACACATGCTCACAGTTCGGCCCGCACGAACACTTGCACACTCATGGGAACCTACTCACCTATGCACACACCTAAAGATAACTCACTCAGGGAGGCAGGCAGGCAGACTGGCAGGTTGGCCCGTCAGCACACACCGCCCTTCCATTGACTCGCTTCGCCACAACCACCAGCATGTCCCAGCCCTGGAGTCCACCACTGCATGTGGATTCCCTCTCATCTAAGTTCACACACTAGGCCAAGACTCATGAGGAGTGGTTTCTGGAGCCAGAATGAAGATGCACCAGATTGGGGGTTGTTGATTGTCTGACACTTGCATCATCTTTGATTTCTTAGTATGGAAGGTGATCCTCAGGAAATACAGGCAGTGAGTCTTCGGGGCATCTGTGACTCATATTTGGAGTTGTGTTAGTATTATTTTAAAATGTGTGAAATTTTATAGGTCACATCTAGATTATTGACTCATGAGGATACGTAGTGCTTGATTCTGAGTACTCCTGAGCGTAGTTCTGAATGCTGATTACTTTAAGGGGAGTTCTGGATTCCCGTAAAGGAGAGAAATGATCCTGTGTCTCAATAGTCCAGGTTATGTCACTGAATTCTGAGTACTCTTTAGGGGCCTGTGGATTTTATTAAACTGCTGCTACGGATGTGTTCCTAGTGCTTGATGCTGAGTACTCCAGAGGTCGGTGCTACATGTTGAGTACTCCAGTATGTGGTGCTGAGTTTGGAATACTCCTAAGGGGCCTTACTGTTGCCCTTTTACGTCCTGGAGGGTCATGTGATCACTTCTTTGTTGTCTCCTCAATCCTGCTCTCAGTTTGGTCTGCTCCCTACTTGGAATGGGCCAGAGGCTTTGTGATGCCCCTGAGTGATGTCACTCCAGCCTTGAACCTGCCATGTGCAGGAGGACTGGAACTCTGGTCTCCTCACAGTCCCAAATATTGATTGGTGGGGTGGGAACTAGGTGGGTGGGCCAATAGGAGGGTTGTTGGAGTGTCTTAAGGGATAATTGACAAGAGGGCTGTGGGATTGTCCTGAAGATGATTGACAGGCGGGCTGTGGGCATGTCCTGAGGGATGATTGACAGGCGGGCTGTGGGCATGTCCTGAGGGATGATTGACAGGAGTGCTGTGGACATGTCCTGAGGGATGATTGACAGGAGGGCTGTGGGCATGTCATGAGGGATGAATGACAGGAGGGCTGTGGGCATGTCCTGAGGGATGATTGACAGGAGGGCTGTGGGCATGTCCTGAGGGATGATTGACAGGAGGGCTGTGGGCATGTCCTGAGGGATGATTGACAGGAGGGCTGTGGGCATGTCCTGTGGGATGATTGACAGGAGGGCTGTGGGCATGTCCTGAGGGATGATTGACAGGGGGTGTGGGCGGGAAATAATGGATGACTGACACCATGGACACTCACCTTGGCTGTGACACTATCACAGTGCCCAAGGTCACGCCAGGGTCACAAGGTCATATAGGCATCGCTGTCCATCATGAAAGTGACCCCGCCCACAGACACCAGGTCTCCGCCCCTCAAGCCCTCCCGTGGAAGGCCAGGAAACCCAGCATCCTTGTCCCATTCAGGCTCTTCTCCCTTCCTGTGATGCTCCAGGACCAGTGCCTCCTCTGTGGGGTCACAGACTTCTGGCTTTGCCATCAGGGTCACATGCTGTGTGTCACTGATCCACTCCTTGGAATGCAAAAGATCGTGGCATTAGGGGCGGGGCCACAATGACACCTGTTTGCCCAGGAAGGAGAAGTAGGGAGAGAGTGAAGGAAGTTGGGAAATGGGATGGAAGATCATAGGAGTAACCGGAAGCGGGGTTGGTAAGGAGTGAAGGATCATGGGAGGCTGGGTTGGCGATCACCTGGAAGTCCCCACCGTGCTTCTCAAACAGCCCGGGGAAGCTGCCCTTGGGGTCGGGCACACATGGCATCACCATATTCCTGAACCTGAAAGGGCAGGGGCAGGAGTTGGGGGGGGGGGGCAGGGTTGACGTCACACAGGGTGGCCTTGAAGTTCTCTCACTGGCAGACACTGTATGGCGCGTAACCCAGACAGGTCAGGGAGGGGAAACTGAGGCCGAGTGATGACCATGGGTCACACCCAGGGGGGATTGTGGGTCTGCATGTGGCCCCGCCCTCCACCACGTGACCATGCGCCCTTCCCCGGCCCTGCGCCCTGACCTCCGCAGCCTCCACAGAGACAGCAGCAGCAGCAGCGAAGTCAGCAGGGTCAGGAGGCTGCATGCAACCAGCAGCTTCGGGAAAGCCGGGGCAGGAGGCTCCTGGCAAGACTCTGGGGTTGGGGGAGAGGGGTCACATGACCCACGAGGAGAGTCATGTTTCCGGGTCATGGCAGCGGCCAGATGTCAATCATCTACTGCCTGTCAGTCACCTGCTCCTGGGACTCTGACCCTCCCGCGAAGTCACCTGTGCGCCTTGCAGCTTGCCAGTGTGTCACGGGGGTCCAGTCGCTTGGGTGTGTCTCATGGCCGTACGTGGATTCCTCTGTGGTGACCCGGGCCCGGAAGTCGTAGCAGCGCTGGTGGTCGACTCCGGCCACTGTGACATTACATGTGTTCTCGGAAGAGGTCTGTGGACGGGTCATGTGATGGTGCTGTGACTCAGTCTCCCTCACAGACTGTCCCCAGGACAGATGGCTCAGGAGAGCACCTGTCCCGGAAACAGGACCCGACCTGGAAGTAGGGGTGGAGGGGTCAGGACCTCGGGGTCAGGACCTCGGGGTCAGGACCTCGGGGTCAGGACCTCGGGGTGGGTCACATGAATGAGCATGGAGGCGGGACTATGAGAATGGGATGTGACTAAGAGAGTGATTGATGGTGACTGACAGATGGGCGGGTGAATGACAGAGGGGTACTGATCGATGGACGGATGATTGACAGGACGCAGCATGAGCAATAGATATGCGGGTGATTGACGGATTGACAGGTGACTGACTAATGATTGACAGAGGACTCCCGAGCATGCTGGGATCCCGGTGATGTCACGCACCTCCCAGGTGGGGTCCCTGGCTCCTCGGTGCTGGACCTCGTAGACTAGGTCGCTGTAGGGAAGGTCTGGACACGTGACCTGGACGGAGTCCTCCAGCCAATGGAAGGTCATGTTCCCTGGGGGACGGGGCTTCACTGGGGAGGGGGATGGCTGTCAGTCACTGATGGATGGAGGCGTCGGAGCGGATGCTGGGAGACCCGCTGGGTCATGACCATTGTTTGACCCTGCATGACCCTAGGCACCTAGAGACCCCTGTGTGACCCCTATGCACCTCTGTGACCCTGTGTGACTCGGAGGGACCTGCATGACCCTTGCATGACCCCTATGCCCACGTGACCCCTATATAACCTCCAACTCAACCATGGGACCCTGTGACCCCCGTACTAACCCATGTGACCCAAGCATGACCCCAAGTTGCCAGGCGACCCCTGTGTGACCCCTATCCACCTCCACACTCCACGCCCCCTGCCACATCTGGGTCCTGATGTCACTTCCATGGAGGCCCTGTCCACACATCTGGTACTCACGGTAGGCTGTGGCCAGTCGCTTCCGGTTGTAGACCAACACCTCACCCTTCCGGATGTGGATCTCCAATCGTGCTCGGCGGGCGGGGAAGATGCACCCGGAAGTGATTCCCGCTGACAGGACATATCGGGGGCAGCTCCGCAGGGGATCAAGGTTGTAGCTGTGGGAGTAGGGCATCATGGGAAGAGAGTGGGAGACCATGGGAGGGGAGGGGATGGTTATGGGAGGGGAGCAGGGTATCATGGGAAGAGAGCATCATGGGAGGAACAGAGCATCATGCCAGAGAGCAGAGCATCATGGGAGGCAGCCACTCACCGGAATGCTAAGCTCAGGTTGGCCCCCACATGGTAGGCGGGATCCCACGTGACCTCCATGGTGTCCAGGTTGAAACAGATGATGCTGACCCGGAAGTCATCACCTGGGGAGCATGTGACCAGTGACGCCAGAGGCCACATAGCATCCAGCACTCTATCCACTGAGTTACCAGTGTAGGGAGAAAGGGCCAGCTAAAGAAACCCACCGTGGCCCTGAACCCAGAGCCAGTGAGAGAAGCACACCCTGAACCCAGAGCCAGTGAGAGAAACACACCCTGAACCCAGAGCCAGTGAGAGAAGCACACCCTGAACCCAGAGCCAGTGAGAGAAGCACACCCTGAACCCAGATCCAGTGAGAAACACACCCTGAACCCAGATCCAGTGAGAGAAGCACACCCTGAACCCAGAGCCAGTGAGAGAAGCACACCCTGAACCCAGAGCCAGTGAGAGAAACACACCCTGAACCCAGAGCCAGTGAGAGAAGCACACCCTAAACCCAGAGCCAGTGAGAGAAGCATACCCTGAACCCAGATCCAGTGAGAGAAACACACTCTAAACCCAGAGCCAGTGAGAGAAGCACACCCTAAACCCAGAGCCAGTGAGAGAAGCACACCCTGAACCCAGATCCAGTGAGAAACACACCCTGAACCCAGATCCAGTGAGAGAAGCACACCCTGAACCCAGATCCAGTGAGAAACACACCCTGAACCCAGAGCCAGTGAGAGAAGCACACCCCGAACCCAGATCCAGTGAGAAACACACCCTGAACCCAGAGCCAGTGAGAGAAGCACACCCTGAACCCAGAGCCAGTGAGAGAAGCACACCCTGAACCCAGATCCAGTGAGAAACACACCCTGAACCCAGATCCAGTGAGAGAAGCACACCCTGAACCCAGATCCAGTGAGAAACACACCCTGAACCCAGAGCCAGTGAGAGAAGCACACCCCGAACCCAGATCCAGTGAGAAACACACCCTGAACCCAGAGCCAGTGAGAGAAGCACACCCTGAACCCAGAGCCAGTGAGAGAAGCACACCCTGAACCCAGATCCAGTGAGAAACACACCCTGAACCCAGATCCAGTGAGAGAAGCACACCCTGAACCCAGATCCAGTGAGAAACACTCCCTGAACCCAGAGCCAGTGAGAAACACACCCTGAACCCAGATCCAGTGAGAGAAGCACACCCTGAACCCAGATCCAGTGAGAGAAACACACCCTGAACCCAGATCCAGTGAGAAACACACCCTGAACCCAGAGCCAGTGAGAAACACACCCTGAACCCAGAGCCAGTGAGAGAAGCACACCCTGAACCCAGATCTAGTGAGAGAAGCACACCCTGAACCCAGAGCCAGTGAGAGAAGCACACCCTGAACCCAGAGCCAGTGAGAGAAGCACACCCTGAACCCAGAGCCAGTGAGAGAAACACACCCTGAACCCAGATCCAGTGAGAGAAGCACACCCTGAACCCAGAGCCAGTGAGAGAAGCACACCCTGAACCCAGAGCCAGTGAGAGAAGCACACCCTGAACCCAGAGCCAGTGAGAGAAGCACACCCTGAACCCAGAGCCGGTTTCTCTCACTTTTCCTGCTCAGTCCTGCTCAGTCCCCCTAAGGGACGCCTCCCGCAGAGCCGAGGAGGCCCTCCATTTCTGCAGGCTTCCCCTTGAGCAGACTGGGAAGTCCTTCAGGGGTGGAGCAAAGCTCCAGGAGAGGAGCGGGGTTGCCACATCCTGCCGGGGTACCTCTCCTCCAGAGCCGGAACACCCACTGAGTCCCCAGCACTCTGCCCACTGTGCACTCAGCACTCTGCTGGCCGACTCACAAGCACTTGCCCTTCCTCTGTCAACTCAACACCACTCGCCTGTCACTCTGAGGCCCCTGGGGGGCGGGACCTCCCGTGTCCGGAAACCTCTGACCTTTTACTGTGGAGTTTCCAGGAATCTATCTGTTATCGAAATCTGTGACGGGTGAGAGAGGTACTGAGCAATACAGCCCGGAAAGTACTGAGCCCCGGGAGTACTGAGCCCTGGCAGTACTGTGCCCCAGGATGACTTAACCCACAGTGTACCGAGCCCCCGCAGGACTGAGTCGGGAGAGTAGTGAGCCGGGGAGAGGACTGAACCCCGAGAGTAGTGAGCCCCAGGAGGACTGAGCGCCGAGAGTAGTCAGTCAGGCCCAGGAGGACTAAGTCCCGAGAGTAGTCAGCCCGGAGAGTACTCAGCCGCAGGAGGACTGAGCCCCGAGAGTACTGAGCCCCAGGATAACCCAGCACCCGAGTGACCCAGCGAGAAGAAAGGACCGTCGGCCACGCAAGAGCAAGCGCGGAACCCCCCACACTCCCGCCCCCGTCACGTGACCCCGGGCCCACCTACCATTCCCACCCCGAACCCCCGCAGCCGGAACCGGATCCGGCCGGTTTCTCGGGGAAATGCCCGAGGGGGCGGGGCCCGGCGGTGACATCAGCCGCCAGGGCGGAAGCTGACTTGTGACCAGGAGACTGAGAACGCGCGGCTCCGCCCATGTCGGGGTGAGTGACGGGACCACGTGGTCTCGGGGGCGGGTTCTGGGCCGCGTCAAGTGCTAAAAGCACTCTGCCCGCAGAACTATGGTCTAATCAACCGAGCTATGAGCACTCTGCCTGCAGAACTGTGGTCTAATCAACCCAGCTATAAGCACTCTGCCCGCAGAACTATGGTCTAATCAACTGAGCTATAAGCACTCAGCCCGCAGAACTATGGTCTAATCAACCGAGCTATGAGCACTCTGCCCGCAGAACTATGGTCTAATCAACCCAGCTATAAGCACTCTGCCCGCAGAACTATGGTCTAATCAACTGAGCTATAAGCGCTCAGCCCGCAGAACTATGGTCTAATCAACCGAGCTATGAGCACTCTGCCCGCAGAACTATGGTCTAATCAACTGAGCTATAAGCACTCAGCCCGCAGAACTATGGTCTAATCAACCGAGCTATGAGCACTCTGCCTGCAGAACTGTGGTCTAATCAACCGAGCTATGAGCACTCTGCCCGCAGAACTGTGGTCTAATCAACCGAGCTATAAGCACTCAGCCCGCAGAACTGTGGTCTAATCAATAAGCACTCTGCCCGCTGAACTATGGTCTAATCAATAAGCACTCTGCCCGCTGAACTATGGTCTAATCAACCGAGCTATAAGCACCCTGCCAACTCATCCGCAGGCACCTTATACTGACCGCAGCACCCACAGTATGTACTGAGCTGCAAACACAGTATGTACTGAGCTTCAAGCACCCTATGTACTGAGCTGCAGGCACCCTATGTACTGAGCCACAAGCACCCTACCGAAGCCCACCTTCCGACAGGCATTAACATATGGGCATATGCAGATGAACTATTATCCCAGCGCCGTTGACAGGTGACATCGCCAGCGCCCTCCGCGACCCCCGCGATCCCCGGGGGTCACCACGTGAGTTTGCCGCCAACCACGTGACCCCGGCGCCCCCTTCCCGCTGGACCTCCCACCCCCGGCTCACCCGCGCTCTCCTCCCACGAGGTCCGTGGGAGCTGCAGCAGGAGGATGACCGCGATGGACCAGGTCGGGACGCCCATGGCGGCGGGTCGGACGGACGGACACGGGGACGCACGGACGGACGGACACCCGGTCGCGCGCGTCTGCCCCGAACCCCGGGGCTTCTTCTCATTTGGGGAAGTCGCGGCGGCGGCGGCGGAGGCGGCGGAAGCTGCGCTGACTGAGGAGCTGATGGGCGATAACGGACTGACTAATCGATCGCCGCGCGATAACCGCGGCGGGGGCTGGGGAGGGGAGGGGGAGGACGGACCGACGGACGGACGGACGGACGGACGGACACGGCAAGGCGGGAGTCCCCGGGTGCCCACACGCTCGCCGTGGGAACCGACTCCGGCCTGAGCCGGTCCGAGACGGCCCAGCGGCGGCTGCGTGGACGCGGCCCGGCCCCTCCCCCCCGCGCCCGGGCGGGGTGGGGGGAGGGGGGCGAGGGGGATTTCGGAAAAAAGGGGAAGTGGGGAGAAGGGGAAGGAGCGTGTTCCTCCTCCAGAGGAAGGGCGGGAGCGGGGGCGGACGGTCGGGTGCTCGCGACTCCGCGAGTGGATGCTCGTGACACAGTTGGTAGGGTGCTCGTGACACAGTTGGTGGGGTGCTTGTGACACAGTTGGTGGCACGGTGAGTGCTGGTGACTGGTTTTATGCAGTGCTTGTGGCTCAGCTGAGGTGCTTGTGGCTCAGTTGGTGAGTGCTTGTGACTTTTTGAGTGGGTACTTGTAACTTGCTGACTGTGGTGCCTGTCAAGCTCAGTCACTGGGGTGCTTAGGGCTGAGTGACAGGGGTGCTGGTTGCTCAGTGGATACAGAAATGACAGATTGATGGTCGGCAGACAGAGGGTATGCGGGTGTGTCCTGAGGGATGATTGGCGGAGTGGGTGGAGGGGCGGGGCCAGTAGTCGAGCCTGTGGGTGAGCCAGACTCAGTGATGATGTCACTAATGTTGGCTTGTCTGGACCCCAGAGCATCATGGGACCTCATGACGTCACAAGTCTAAGCAGACGGGGAGCAAAGGATTTTGGGAGGGAGGAATCCTGATGTCTCCAAGAACCCAAATGGCCCTGTGGACGGCGCTGGACTGAGGGATGGCGTCATCGGAAGTGTTCATGCCCCCAACCCAGAACATGATGGGACCTCATGATGTCACCAGGTGTCTGTGAGGGGGAGCCTGAACGTCATGGGAGGGGTCTGGGCCGGAAGTGGGGTGACTTAGGAAGTGCCATGTGACTGACAGCTGGCACAGGGCATTCTGGGGGATAGGATAACAGTGCAGCACATTTCCCATTGCTGCAGGTGTCACTTCCGCCCTGTCCGTGATTGACAGCCGTTGTTCCTATAGCGTCATCACAGGCTGGTGGACCAGGAGGTCAATCATCTGGACTTGGGCGATGGACGGCAGGTGGTTGATTGACAGATGTTGGCTCCACGATTTCCAGCACTGCGCCTTCTGGTCTGGATTGTGCCACGTGATGCGTCCTGTGTTGTGCACGTGAGTGGGGCCCTCAGGGACACGGGTCAGCACCCCACTTCCGGGTCACAGGTCAACATGTCCCCGTCTTTGACACCCGCAAAGCATCATGGGATGCAGTGATGGAGGCCTTGATGGTCAGACACACCCCTGAACCAGAAGTGGCCAAAAGGACCCTATTCCGTTTCTGTGGTGGGAGCTGGGTGGTGATGACATCACTGGCAGTGGCCTTGGACCTCCCAGAGGATGTCGGGAACTCATTACATCACGGGATGTCTGCGGGGGGTGCGAGGGAAACATCATGGGGGGAGATGGGGCACATGTTGAGGGCACATGACAGCCAGAAACCTGGAAGTTACCTCCAAGCCCGCCTCCCTGAGTAAGGGGCGGGACCTGGGCAGAGGGAGTGGGGGCTCATGGGATGCAGCTGGCCTGGTGGGCGTGGCTAGTATAGTCAGGACAGCTGTGATGGACACCGCCCCGCCCACTTTGTCATGAGGCTCTGGGGTCAGGTTCTCCAGGCATCACTTGTCTGGTGCCACTAGTCCCTCCCTCCCATGATGCTTC
Source organism: Peromyscus eremicus (assembly GCF_949786415.1). NCBI lineage: Eukaryota > Metazoa > Chordata > Mammalia > Rodentia > Cricetidae > Peromyscus > Peromyscus eremicus. Next base: position 20,099 of record NW_026734415.1, read on the forward strand.
ACTTTCACCCTGGTAGAGACCCCATGGTGTCCTGATGCTGTTGTCACACTCTGACGTTGGCACATGGTCACCAGTGACGTCATCACTTCCCACAGTCAGCACCCCTGAGTGTCACACTGCGTGCTCTGAACATAATCCTGTAAATGTCACACTGCGTGCCCCTGAACGTCACACTGTGCTCCCCTGAATGTCATACTCTGTGCCCCTGAACGTCACACTGCGTGTCCCTGAACGTCACACTGTGCTCCCCTGAACGTCACACTGTGCTCCCCTGAATGTCACACTGCTTGCCCCTGAATGTCACACTGTGTGCCCCTGAATGTCATACTCTGTGCCCCTGAACGTCACACTGCGTGCCCCTGAACGTCACACTGTGCTCCCCTGAATGTCACACTGTGCTCCCCTGAATGTCACACTGTGTGCCCCTGGAGTCCCACTGTGAGTCCCTGGAGCCCCACTGCGTGCCCCTGGAGCCCCACTGCGTTCCTTGGAGCCCCACTGCGTGCCCCTGGAGCCCCACTGTGTACTCCCTCCCCCCACCAATCCTTGATCAATAGTCTATCAACAAACACCGGGCCCCGCCCACCTTTCCCAGGAATCCCAACAGCTGGCTTCTGCCTATATCCTGGATCCAGGTGTCAATCACCCCACGAGGGCAGGGCCCAGGGCTCCTGCTGTCAGTCATTCAGCCTGTCAATCACCGCGCCTGTTCCTTCCCCTCTAGGTTTCCCAACCTGCAGATGAGGAAGCTGGGAGGGAGTCGGGACAGACTGAAAGACAGACAGCCGTACGGAGGTCCCTGCGGGCCTCCCGCCTCTCTCCCCACGGCTCAGGGCTGCTCACCCTTGAGCCTGGGCCGGAGCACCTGGAGCAGGCCATCATTGTGGGCAATCCCCTGCCGTCAGTGTGGGTAAGTCCACTTCCTCCAGGCTTCCCGTGCTGAATTGGGGCGTGGTCTGTGTAGACTAGGGTTAAGGTGGGGGTCCTGGCGTGGTGACCGGAAGTGACCCTGATGGGATTTCCGGTGGGTCTGGGGTCTGCTTCTCAAGGTCATCCTGGGGATGGGGAGGGGATGGTGCCTGGTGACATCAGGAGGGGGGGTTGCATTAACATCACCCCTGTGATCCCAACCCTAGGGTCACGGGTGGGGGGGGTGCTGGGGGGGCGGCGGAGGGGGGGAGCCGCAGGGGCATCTAGAATCTCCCAGTGGGCTACTGAGGAGGGGACATGCTGACCTACTGTGTGCACTGGCTGGAAGTGACCTCCATCCCCAGGTTATGGGTTCAAAAACAGAAAAAGAAAAGGCAGAAGGTCTGGCTGGAGAGATCAGAGGTTAAGAGCACTGACTGCTCTTTCAGAGGTCCTGAGTTCAATTCCCAGCAACTACATGTTGCTCACAACCATCTGTAATGAGATCTGATACCATCTTCTGGCTTGCAGGCTACATGGAGGCAGAAAACTGTATATATTATAAATAAATAAATCTCTTTTAAAAAGTCAAAGACCCCAGTGGCTGCGGTCAAGGGGCAGGGGCCGTGAGACCGGAAGTGGGGAGACAGGGACCTCCCTCCCCGTCACACACACCCCCACCTCCTCCAGATTGAAAGTGGCCCCGCCCCTGGGGCACTGTGGGTTGATATCCAGCTGGGAAGATCATGGACTCCGATCCTAGAATGCTTCCAGTTTACTGCATGGGGGATAGGGGTTGGCGACGAGCTTCCTGGGCCTCCCCCCATCCCCTTCATGGAGAGTCAGTGCCTTCCTGGGTCTCCCTAACTAATTAGAAGTCCCAGGACCTCTCAGCCGCCGCCTTCAGGGAAGAGAGATAGATGATGGATCCTGGGAGTTGGGGAGGGGGAGGGCGGGGTAATAGGGGAGAAGTGGGCGGGGTCCAGATGATGCAGAAAATGAAAAAATAAAATAAAATAAATCTGGAGATGCTGGGCATGGTGGCGCACGCCTGTAATCCCAGCACTCGGGAGGCAGAGGCAGGAGGATCTCTGTGAGTTCAAGGGCAGCCTGGTCTAAAGAGTGAGTTCCAGGAAAGGCGCAAAGCTACAGAGAAACTCTGTCTCGAAAAACCAAAACAAACAAACAAACAAAAAAATCAAATCTGGAGACCTGAGGGTGTTGGATGAGCGTTCCCAGCATGCACTGGGGTGCTGTTGGATATTTGTTTGCCCACCAGGATCTTTGCATATGGGAGGCTCTTCGGCTGCCTCCGCAGCCCCCCCATCATTCGCTGTACATTTCAGAAAAAAAAAAATTTCCATGAGTCACCCACTGCAGGGAGCCCGAGGCAGAAAAGAGGAAGTCTGTCCTGACAGGGAGGAGGGAGCGAGTGGGGGCACAGTCAGACTGCAACCCACGGGACCCAGGGGATGATACAAAATTCCCGGCCTGAGACATCCGGGCTGAGGAAGCTGAGGCAGGAGGATGCCTAAGAGTGTGTGTACACATTCAGACCATAAGTGCAAAGACATCCCCCCCCACAATAAATAAGTAAACAGTAATGGTAAATAAATGACATTCCTGGCCCGTGACGTCGGGGCTGAGGGAGCTGAGGCAGGAGGATGGCTGGGAGTGCGGGGGCGGGGGAGATGCAGGGGGGGAGAGAGCGATGAGGAGGAAATCCCTGTAACCAGGGTGTGCGTGCATAGTGGGTCCAGGTCAGGGGACTTCATGCCACAACACAGCAGCGGCAAGGGGCGGGTCCAATGATGTCCACTCCCCCTTCTGGGTGACTGACAGATAACTTCACAGACACGCCCGCTCATCCACCTGACTGACAGATGAAGTCACAGACAAACCCGGCCATGCCATGTGACTTACAGACACTCCCCATCCTCTGTGGCAGGATGACATCACCTGAGTGACAGATGACATCACAGACACACCTGCCCATCCCATGTAACTCACGGGATGACGTCAGATACACCCACACACCAGACTTGACTGATGGGATGACACCACAGGCACCTGACTTACAGGATGTTGCCACGGAAATGCCTTCTGTCTCTCCACAGCCATGCCTATGCCGTGTGTGGCCTTACTGTGCCAGGCCCTACTGTGTGCTGCTCTGCTTCAGGCTTCCGGATCCAAGGCACAGGAGCTTCCAGGTGAGTGTGCGATCCCAGATGTCCCTGGTTCCCCCCCACACACACACCTAGTGTGGTTCCTCGGTGACTCAGTTTCCCCATGACACATCAACACACGTGAGGAGACATCAACAAATGCCTGTCCACACTGAAATGATTGACAGGTCTAGACAGGAAGTGGGGATCCTCTATTCCTCTTCCCCATTATACATGATGACATCACTGCATCCTCCGGCATTTCCTGGGATCCTGGCAGCCAGAGAGGGGCTATGTTGGAACAATGCTAGAAGTGATGTCACTTATCCCTTGGGGGGGGCAAAGTCACAGGTGGGCAGGGCAGGTCAGAGGTCGCCTTACATACTCCAGCACTGACTCGCTGGGGAGCCTCGATGCTGAACGTGACCTTTGACCCCGGGACCTGGACCCTGACCTGGAGCTGCGGAGGGCACGTCACCGTGAAGTCATGCACTGCAACTTACACCAAGAGTAACGGGAGACTGGGGCGCCTGAAGATACTGGTCTGTGGTTGGGGGGCAGGGTCTGCTGGGGGTCGGGATCAGGGGCAGGGGTGGGGCCGGCATCAGGGGTCTTCTGATGATGTCACATCCCCCGCCCATCTCCCCCAGGACCCTGTGTGCCGCTGCCAATTCAAACCCCTGACCCTTCACCTTGGGGTCACGCTGGAGGTCAACGCCACTGTTAATCACATGCCTGTGCATGAGAAGCTGAGATACGTCAACAGAGGTGGGGGGAGGAGGAAGGGGTACGGGGTTGGGGTGGCAGGGCCTGGTGCTTGTCAGTCATCATGGGGCCCAGGGGTGGGACGTGATGCCTGTCAATCATAATGACTTTCCATCATGGCATTGGTCACCATATCCTCATAACTCTCAGGGTGCTGAGGGCTGAGTGGACACAAGTGCTGAGCTCTGTTACTCTGTGCCAGTCCCACCCACAGTGGAAGTAGTTGCTGGTGATTTGGTTAAGGGAGGCCAAACCTGAGAGACAGACAGGGAAAGATGATAGGACAATCGATAGATGGATATGTAATCAACTAATAGATGATCTGTAGATGATCAATAGACAGGTGATAGTCGAATGACTGACAGGGAGCAGGAGACAGGAAGTGACATCTGAGAACAGGTGATAGACCCGGTGTGGATTGGTCAGACTGGATGGCTGACATGTGTGCTGACATCACCACACCCCTGAGGGAAAGATGTCTAGGTTGATGATGAACTTGCGGGGTAATGATGACATTTAAGGTTGAAAATCCACTTCCGGGTTCATGATGGACTTCCAGGTTGATGACAGCCTGTCAGATAAATGTTGAACTTCCAGGTTGATAGTGATTTCTAGGCTATGTAAAGCTGTATTGGGATTTTCCCAGGGGCCTGCCCTGAGAAAATCCTTCCCAGAGTCCTGGAGAAGATGCTATGTCAGGCGTGAGGTTATCTGAGGGAAAAGAATATGTGTAAACCAGTTTCTTACATCCATTTACTTTATTTCTCTATAACAAACTTTTGTCTACACAGCTTCAGTTCTGTCCTGACACTCAGTTCCTCTTTGTCCCTTCTTTTTCTGTCCTCTCATAGCCCTAGTAATAACTAAGCTCTTATGCTCTCGATCTCATCTTCGTCCTCTGTTTCTTCGTCCTCCATCTATCCTTCCTCTCCTACTCTCCTGATCTGATTCAAATCCACCTACAGTCTGCAAAACTTTTCCTTGCTCCCTACTCCTCCACCCAAGCCAGTCTGCCTTACCATCTACAGAAACTGCCTTCCTCTCTTCTCTCTGGCCAGACCAGGAATTCTGCTTCAGTCTTTACTGCAGCTGGTTATGCAAAAAACTCTTTTGTCTTCAGTCAGTAACTCTGGCATGCTACTAGCCCTGAAGGAAAGGGATGGTCTGAGCTTCATTTGCACAAGAAACAAAGCTATGCATCTACAGTGTACTTGTCTCCAAGGCTCCATAGGGGTGTTACCTAGTAGAGCAGCAGTAGGTCTGAGAAGCTTCTACTGTTTACCATAGGGCCTAGTAGTATATGAGCACACAAAAAATTCATAGCAGAAGACAGGTGATTATTAAAAGCTGAATAACACCAAATATTCCCTGATAAATGGCTTCCCTCTAGAAAGTTTCCTTGACCTTTCTAGGTATAGTTTTAATATACAGCTGAATCTCTATAATACATTCTTGTGGCCCACAGCAACCCTGATGTCACTTCTTTCCTTATGCAGGTGCAGAGGGGTCGGCAGCACAGAACCTCACATGCTTCATCCACGATGCGCGTGTAATGACGTGTACCTGGGGGGTGGGGCCCGCGGCACCTAGGGACATCCAGTACTTCCTGCACATTCGGAACACCACGTGAGCACCAATGTCAAAGCATGCTGATGGGCGGGAAGAGGGGGCATGGCCTGGGGTCCAGGCTGACTATTATGGGCTGTCCCCCAAAGGGGTCACATGCTGATGGCATGCCCTGCCTACCTGGGTGATCATGTGCACACGGGCTGCCGCCTGGAGGATCTGACTCTGCTGACACAACATGTGCACATGACTGTGACTGGATCCAGCCGGATGTGTGACATCATGTTCTATGACATCACGCTGAACACCAAGCTCATAGGTGTGTGATGTCAGGGTGACAGTATGAGGGGACTAGACACAGGGTTGAGTGACAGATGTGAGGGGGAGGGACATAGGAGTGATTGACAGCAGAGTGTGAGGGGGCGGGACATGGCAGTGGGTGGGTGGATGAATGACAGGAGAGTGTAAGGGGGCAGCAGGACATGGTGTGGGAGCCCACAACTGACTCAGTTTCCCAGTTTGAATCTGAAGTCTATTCTGAGTCAAACTGGAAAACTGAGTCAGTTGTGGGCTCCCACAACATGGGGATGAGTGACAGGTGTGTTTGGTAGGGACTCGAGGTACGTGACAGATGTGAGGGGGCGGGACATGGGTGACTGACAGGTGTGAGGGGGTGGATCACGGGTGCGAGTGACAGTTGTGAGAGGACAGGAAACAGGTGTGAGTGACAGGTGTGTGTGGGGAGATGGGGATGAATGACAGGTGTGTGGGGAAGGGACAGGTGTGAGTGACAGGTGTGAGTGACAGGTGTGAAGGGGCGGATCACAGGCATGAGTGACAGGTGTGAGTGACAGGTGTGAAGGGGCGGACCACAGGCGTGAGTGACAGTTGTGAGGAGGCGGATATCGGGCGTGAGTGACAGGTGTGTGTGGGGGAGATGGGGATGAATGACAGGTGTGTGGGGAAGGGACAGGTGTGAGTGACAGGTGTGAAGGGGCGGATATCGGGCGTGAGTGACAGGTGATCACAGAAGCCTGCCTGTAAATGTCATGTTACTTCCAGTAGGCGGGACATGTTCCTGTCACTCATTCCTGATCCCTGCCCTCCCCTCAGAGCGTCTCAGCCCCCCGTGGAACATCTCCGTGGCCTGTAACTCCTCCCACTGCGTGGTCACATGGTCCCAGCCACAGACATGGAGTCACATGAGTTTCTTGGACTTCCGGTATGAGGTGGACATCCAGAGACAGGTGTGCACCCTGGGGCATCCTAGGAAATGGGGCAAGGGGCTTCCCCGCCCCCTCTCCAGTCTGGGAACCCACTTCCAGTTCCGATTTCTCCTAGAACGCAGAACCCGGAAGTGCCAACCCTAAGGTGAGATGACCACCACGACCCCTGCCTGCCGACCCCTCACTTGTGGGCGGGGTCACCCGCAGGACCACCCTCCTCCCCCCATCCTCCACAGGTGTGCATCTCCAGTGAGGCGGAAAACAGATACGAGTTCCCGAGTCCCGAGCCCAGGCTGGGTCACGTGGTCAGCGTGCGTGCTGGTGACGTGCGCAGCGATCGCTGGAGCGCGTGGAGCCCTGGCTTGGCCTTCGGTGAGGGAGCGTGTGTCCACCTTCCAGACCCTCTGTGATTCAGGCTCCTGGACTTCTGAGACATTGCCCTTTGTCCCATGGCCATTTCCGGTCTAAGCCCCTCCCTCCCACAGGCTCTGAGGACCGTGGGGTCCCCATGCTGCACGTGTACCTGACAGTTGTGACTGTGACCCTACTGTGCGCCTTGGGCCTCGGGCTGGCATGTAAGAGGTAAACAGAGGCCAGGGCATGACCATGATGGAGCCTGTGGACATGTGACTGGTGATGGATGGGTGAGGGGGCGGGTCTAAGGGGCATGAGTGATGGGTGAGACTCCCAGCATGCACTGCTTGCTCCTGCCTGACCTTAAAGTTCCAAGTCAAAATGGCTGCCACCACCCCTGACCTCTGACCCCTGACTCCACAGGTTCGTCAGGATCCAGAAACTTTTCCCCAAGATCCCGGAAATCAAGGACAAAATCACCGATGATGACAGAGTCAACCCGGAGGTCAGAGGTTACGCCTGTGGGGGCTGGGGGGTGGGGGGAGGCTGGACCTCCTGTCAGTCATCTGTTGGGACTGGCCCACAGCCATGCCCACTTGGAAAACCCCTGAGTTCCCTGCCTGCTGAACTCAGGATGACCCCCAGTGACCCCAGTTGACCCCCAATGAACCCCTGTTGACTTCCTCTGACTCCCACTGACTCTGGTTAACCCCAGTTGACCCTGCTAACCCCTATGAACCCGGTTGACCCCTGCTGACCACAGTTAACCCGTGCTAACCCTTGTTGATCCTGCTGATCCTGGTTGACCCCTGCTGACTCCAGTTGACCCCAGCTGACCCCTTTTAACCTCTCTAACTCGATTTGACCCCAACTGATCTCCACAACCCCAGTTGACCACCCATGACCCCAGTTGACTCCCTGACCCCGCTTGACCCCCCTGACCCTAGTTGACTCCCCTGACCCTGGGTGACCCACAGTGACCCTGGTTGACCCCAGATGACTGCCCCTGACCCCCTTTACCCTGGTTGACCCCAGCTGACTACCCCTGACCCCCTTTACACTGGTTGACCCCCTGACCCGGCTGACCCCTAACCCCACCCTCTGCTCCCCCCAGACCCTCAGGAAGGACTTATTGCTGCAGACCGAGGAGGCCAACTAGGCTATGACGTCAACAGGAAGTTCTGCCCACACTGCAGGAACACGTGGGCAGCTCGACCACACCCGGAAGTAGTTTTGAATCTAAAGCTGTTTTTCTTTCTTGTTTGTGGTTTTTTTTTAATTAAATCAGAAATTAATGTCAGCATGACGTCACTGTCACGTGTCCGGCCTGGGGCCTGTGTGGGGCAGTACCAGGAAACGTCACAGTTGGGGTGGGAGGGACTGACCAGGATGTCATGTGCGCAACATGAGGGTATCTTTTGTGATGTCACCATGTCAGTCACATGGGGTGGGATTGTCTATGACATCACCTGGGGTGGGCATGTCTGTGATGTCATCCTATCAGTCACCTATGGTAGGCGTGTCTATGAGGTCATCTGTCACCTGGGTGTGGGTGTGTCTGTGACATCATACACTCACATGATTCCAAGAGAGACGGGGATGACTCAGATCTCACAGGCCAGGCAAGCTGGACTCCCAGGGGCATCCCAGGAAGGGTCCCTGAGGGTCATGTGACCCACTCTGACTGGCTAGGGGCTTGATTGACAGCAGAAAGGGGAAGCTGAGGCCATGGGCGGCAGGTGATTGACAGGTGGCTCTGGACTTCTGGTCTGGACCAGTAAGGCCGGATGTGACGGACTGTGGGGCACCAGGCCTGTTGGACCCTGGGACAGACAGACGGATGGACTAACTGAGCTTGGCGGGCCATGTGGGACCAGTGCGTCTCGCCTCCTCCCAGAATTCCCCCCGCCAGGTCAGATCCACTAGGGAGGCCTCTGGTTCCTGGGTCAGGGGTCAGCCATGATGTGGGCTCTGCCTCTGGCGTGCTCAGGTCAGCCCTGTCCTGCATGATTCTGACCATCATGCACCACACCAGAGCCCTGAACTAACAGCTTGCACAGTCCTCCAGGAAGGGGGAGATGGAGGTCAGTGTTTGTTGACTGGCTCATGGTGAGAGTGGGCGCGAGCCGAGGCTAGACTCTGGTGTGAAGGGCAGACCTGGGGGTGTGTCCAGTGCGTTCGGACATTGTCCCGCCTTCAAGGCGATGATGGACAGGGGAAGTTTCTGGTCTTGTCAGTGGAAGCGATCCGATGTCAGTCAGTGGCAGGCTGGAGGCTGAGGTCATACTGAGGGACCGGAATTGCAGGTGTGGGCCTGTCTTCAGGACATTGATTGACAGGCACAGCGGCAGTCAATCTAGTTCTCCACCCACTGGCTGGAAGTTGTCAGTCCTGGGAGGAGGAAGCGATTGGGTGTCAGTCAATGAATACCAAGATGGTGGCCAGGAGGCTGACCTCACACTGTGGACCGGAAATTGCAGACGCGGTATTGCCCTTTGCGAAGCTGACCCTTGGTGCCAGGAGGAAGCCTCTCATATGGAATGCCGTTGCTGACATCATGGGGCAGAAGTACTACATCATCACTCTGGAGAAACTGCGCCCCTTCGTGGAGCCCCTGGTGAGGAGGAGGGAAGGTGCAGGGAGAAGGGGCCAGTGAGAGAAACCCACCGTGGCCCTGAACCCAGATCCAGTGAGAGAAACCCACCGTGGCCCTGAACCCAGATCCAGTGAGAGAAACGCACCGTGGCCCTGAACCCAGATCCAGTGAGAGAAACGCACCGTGGCCCTGAACCCAGATCCAGTGAGAGAAACACACCGTGGCCCTGAACCCAGATCCAGTGAGAGAAGCACACCCTGAACCCAGAGCCAGTGAGAGAAACACACCCTGAACCCAGAGCCAGTGAGAGAAGCACACCCTGAACCCAGAGCCAGTGAGAGAAGCACACCCTGAACCCAGAGCCAGTGAGAGAAACACACCCTGAACCCAGAGCCAGTGAGAGAAGCACACCCTGAACCCAGAGCCAGTGAGAGAAGCACACCCTGAACCCAGATCCAGTGAGAAACACACCCTGAACCCAGATCCAGTGAGAGAAACACACCCTGAACCCAGAGCCAGTGAGAGAAGCACACCCTGAACCCAGATCCAGTGAGAGAAGCACACCCTGAACCCAGAGCCAGTGAGAGAAACACACCCTGAACCCAGAGCCAGTGAGAGAAACACACCCTGAACCCAGAGCCAGTGAGAGAAGCACACCCTGAACCCAGAGCCAGTGAGAGAAGCACACCCTGAACCCAGAGCCAGTGAGAGAAGCACACCCTGAACCCAGAGCCAGTGAGAGAAGCACACCCTGAACCCAGAGCCAGTGAGAGAAGCACACCCTGAACCCAGAGCCATCTCTGCCTCTGACCAAGGACACCAACCAATCCCCGAGCAGGGAAGCTAACCAATCCCCGAGCAGGGAAGCTAACCAATCCCCGAGCAGGAACCCTGCTCCCTGGAGAAGCTCCGCCTCTAAGAAGCCCGGGATAAGCCCGTCTGCCTGTCCAGATGTGGGCTGCGCTTTCCCACCCTGGCAGGGGCCGCCGCTCGCCTGGGTGAAGATCTTCATTCACCTGTGCAGCGGAGCAGACCACAAGAACCTTGCTGAGGCGTCCCTTAGGGGGGCTGAGCAGGACTGAGCAGGAAAAGCAGCACTTTCCCGCAGAGCCGAGGAGGCCCTCCATTTCTGCAGGCTTCCCCTTGAGCAGACTGAAGCTGAGGAAGAGAAGCCGCCGCAGAGCTGGGCTGGGAAGTCCTTCAGGGGTGGAGCAAAGCTCCAGGAGAGGAGCGGGATTGCCACATCCTGTGGGAGCCCGTTCCCTCGTTCCCTCGGTCACCCGGCTGCAGGTGTCACCTGGCTCCAGACAGCCGGGGTACCTCTCCTCCAGAGCGGGAACACGGGCAGAAGGGCAGGTGAGGGGCAGGGCACAGAGAACACTTCTGGGTCACTTGACTGTGGCTGAACTGGAAGCAGGGGAGGAAAGATTAAGATTCCAGTTGTCAATCCACCCTCGGGACACGCCCACAGCCTTCCTGTCAGTCATCGCTCAGGACACGCCCATAGCCTTTCTGTCAATCATCCCTCAGGACAAGCCTATAGCCTTCCTGTCAGTCATCGCTCAGGACACGCCCACAGCTTTCCTGTCAATCACTCAGGACATACCCACAGCCTCTATCAATCATCGCTCAGAACACGCCCACAGTACCTGTCAATCATCGCTCAGGACACGCTCACAGCCTTCCTGTCAATCCACCCTCAGGACACGCCCACAGCTTTCCTGTCAATCACTCAGGACATACCCACAGCCCCTATCAATCATCGCTCAGAACACGCCCAGAAAAATAGCTACTCAGCATCTAGCACTCTCCCCACTACATCCAGCACTCTCCGCACTGAGTCATCAGTACTCTACCCACTGAGCAGCGAGCACTCAGTTGCCTCCGGTGCAGCAACCTGGATTTTCCCCCTCTCCCTGCACCTCCCCCACCCCGGTCACTTCCCCAGCTCCGTCGCCCACCCCACCCTCCTCCTCTTATTATTTTTTTTCATTTTTTTCCTCCCTTTCTTCTTTTCCGAGTCGTTATTTTTATTCTTCATTTCAGGAGCGCTCCCCACGTAGCCCTCACTTTCGGTCCGCCCCGGGGACTGTGAGGACATTCCCCCTCCCCATCCCTCCCATCCACGCGGGCCCCCTTCACTCTACCCACAATCCTCTGCGCCTCCTTTTCTTCTTTAACTTCGGGGAGAAACTGAGTCTATTATTTGGGGTTGGGGGAGATGCAGATGATGCCAGTCGCAGGGAGGTAACTATCTACATAGGTCAGGCTTGCGGGGGAGGCTCCCAGCATGCTCTGGCGCCTTGCCCAAGTTTCAGGTGGGATGTTGAGGGGGTTTTTGCTTGGTTGCTCGGGTTCGTCCGCAGTCGGCGCGCGACCCCTGCCGCTCACTGGAGGGTTTGCACCCGGCCCTGATTCTGTCTGAGGCTAGGGAGTTAGGGGGTGGGGGTGGGAAATGTGGGTGCTTTGCTTGGTACTATCAGTGGGGTGAGTGCTGAGTGCTTAGTACTCACTACAGTGTTTAGTGTTTAGCAGAAAGACCGTGGCAGTGGGTGCTGAGTGCTTAGTGCTTATTTACAAAGATCGTGGCAGTGGTGATGGGACATGGAGAGAGTTGGCCTGGGGTGTGACTTGGTGTTTCTAATGACGTCACTGTGTCAAACATGTGGGTCTTCGATGTAGAAAAGGGGCTATGAGTGCTTGGCTTGGTACTATCAGCGGGTGGATGCTGAGTACTTAGTACTTAGTAGGAAGACCTTGGGAGTGGCTCGCATAGAATGATGGATGGGTGAAGGTGAGAATTGGCCTGGGGCGGGCCGAGCTGTCTCTAGTGATGTAATTGCATAAATCACGTGGGTCTGAGACATACGAAAGGGGCTGTGGATGCTGAGTTTAGTACTCATTACAGTGTTCAGTACTTAGCAGAAAGACCATGGCAGTGTGTGCTGAGTGCTCAGTGCTTATTTACAAAGGCCTTGTCAGTGGATCACATAGGATGATGGGAGATGGTAAGGGTGAGAGGTGACTTGGGGTGGGACTTGGTGTCTCATGACGTCATTACGTCAATCTCATGGGTCTAGGACCTAGGGCAGGGGCTGTGGGTGCTTGGCTCCTTACTATCAGCGGGGTTGGTGCTGAGTGCTTAGTGATTAGTGGGAAGACCGTGGCATGTGCTGAGTAGTTAGTACAAAGACCATGGCGGTGCTGAGTGCTTAGTACAAAGGCTATGGCAGTGGTTGCTGGGTGCTTACTGTTGTACCCAGAGTCTCCCAAAGACCACTAAGAGACCAAATCCGATGCAAAAGCAAAGAGTCTTTGTATTTCGAGTTAACCCGGGGCCCAAGGAGCAAGGGGGCGGGGTACTTACAGGGGGTAAAGCAAGAGGGGTACTTACAGGGGGTAAAGCAAGAGACGGCATGGGAACAGACTCGGGATTGGTTTATTCGAGTGTCAATCATGTTAGTGACGTTTAATTGGCTGGGTCAGTTGGGGGTCACAGTTACCATTCTAGGGCAGGCCTGGATAAGTCCCACGCGGGGCTGCCCAGCAGTACTGACTGTGGGGCTGCTCAGTGACTGTCTCCCTGTCCCTGCTGGCAGGGGCATCAGTGATTGTCTTTTGTTCCTGGCCCTCCCAGAAACTGCTTGCTCAAGTCTCAGGAACCTGGAATTGAGGCCTGATCTCCGAGAGAAGACTGAGCAGCCTGTTATGGCGTCTGCCTGGTCCTTACACTTTCTACTCAGTAGAAAGACTGTGGCAGTGCCACGCATAGGGTGATGGGAGATGAAGGTGAGAGGTGGCGGGGTGTGACTTGGTGTCTCTCATGACGTCAGTTATTCTGTCAATCACATGGGTCTGGGACATAGGGCAGGGGCTGCGGGTGCTTGACTTGGTACTATCAGCAGCTGGGTGGGTGCTGAGTGCTTACTACTTAGTACATGGAGTACAGCAGTGCAGCAGAAAGGACAATGGGAGACTGTAGGGCTGAGTGGTCTGTGGTGACATCATGCTGTCAATCACATCTGGCAGTTCTTTGTTCTAGGGGGTTGGAATGGGTTCCACGGAAATTAGAACTTGGAACTTGGGTCTCTGCGCTCAGCTTGTGCACAGCGGGGGCAGAGGCGCCAGGATTCTCTTGGGCTACCTATCCTTAGTCCCACCGGGCCACCGGGCCTCCCACCTTGCCTGTGGATTGTCCCGTCCTTTGGAGAGTCCGGGACTAGGAGGGAAGCGTGGGTCTAGGCCCGAACTCGGCAACGTCTTCCCTTTCCAATGGACGAGACAGCTTGGGCAGGGACCTGCGGCCAGAAAGTCTGTCTGTCTTCACCGGATGGAGCACCCGGTGCTTGAGCAAGGAGGGCCGGCTGGCTGGCCGCAGAGTCCAGCAGGCGGACGCACAGCCAAGCCAGAGCCTACAAGACCAGAGGCCCAAACATGCAGACACTCGTGCACACATCCGCACCCAGACACAAACCCCAAGCCTAGCCACACAAACATAAACGGGCAAGGATGTCCAGCGCAAATTGGAACATGAGTCTCTTGGGCGCTCAGCTCCGTGGACGGTGGGGGTAGAGGCAGGTCACCGGGGCAGAATTCTCTTAGTGCCACCCGGCCACCCGGCCACGCACCCACCCGACGCTGCCTCCATCAAGGAAGAGCCAAGGGTCTTCTCGCGGCTGGACCGGACCGGACTGTGTGCGGTGGGACGGATGGCCTCTCAAACCACAGCAGGGACCCCTCCGCTCTGGGTGACAGGCTTCTAGTACCCTTGCCAGAGACCAGGCCTTAGTTTTGGTTTCCTGGAGCTGAGCAAGCTGTTCTCAGGAAAACCACAACCCAGGGACAAGCTATCAGCAGGTGCCCCACAGCTCTGCTAGCTAAAAATAGCTTTTCCTACCCTGCTGCTGGAAAGTTCCTAACCACTAAAGCCACCTACCACCAATCCTACAACAACTGGTAAAATTTTTGTTTAAACCCACCAATCAGCCCCCAGACTAATCTCTCCTCCCTGGAATTCCCCTAACCCTGCTTAAAAGGGGCCAGTGAGCTTCACTTTGTCAGATGGTTACGTCTAACCATGTTGGTAATTTTTTTTTTAAAGATTTATTTATTTATTACGTATACAGCATGTATGACTGCACGCCAGATCTCGTTACAGATGGTTGTGAGCCACCATGTGGTTGCTGGGAATCAAACTCAGGACCTCTGGAAGAACAGTCAGTGCTCTTAACCTCTGAGCCATCTCTCCAGCCCCCAATTTTTTTTTTCTTCAACATAGGGTTTCTCTGTGTAGCTTTGGAGCCTGTCCTGGATCTCACTCTGTAGACCAGGCTAGTCTTGAACTCACAGAGATCCACCTGCCTCTGCCTCCCAAGTGCTGAGACTAAAGGTGTGCGCTACCACTGCCCGGCTCATTTTGTTTGTTTTTGTTTTATTCTATTAATGTGTAGCCCAGGCTGGCCTCAAACTCACAATCCTCCAGCCTCCACCTCCTTCAGCCAATCCTACAAGCATGTGCCATCACCACTGGTGGTAATTTTTAATAAATGTTCTTGTTGATTGCATATGTGACTGGTGGTCTTTTATGGGACTTCTCGTGGACCCTAACAGAGGACAACCTGGGCTGCATACAGCAATACCACATTTGGAAGGAAGGAAGGAAGGAAGGAAGGAAGGAAGGAAGGAAGGAAGGAAGGAAGTCATTGACTAGCTTTTCCAAGGCACTTGGCAAAGGATAAACTAACAAACCCATATTTTGAAATATGATAAAGATATTCCCCAAAGGACACAGAGGAAACAAGTGGAAGATCAGACTAAAAACACTACTGTATTTCATGACTGGATTACAGAGGACACAAACCTTGAGAAGAGCAGACAAATGTACATGCCATGACACCACACCAGGCTGTCAGCTTGAAGTGGGGAAAAAGAACCACATGAATATCTGTAAACTCAAAATTCAGAGCTGTCCTTAGGAGGTTACAGCCAACCCCTACTCCGAGAGTGAGGAGTTACACATCTACCTGCACAGCATTAGAATTATCACACTCAGAAAACGATTCAATACAAAGGCCACTTAATGTGCTACATTTTATTTTTAAGACAAAAACATTCTTCAAAGGCAGAATGCAATAAGAAAAAAAATTCCCCAGAGAACCTACATTTTTTGAAAGGGGAATAAAACCACTGTCTCCTGATAGTTCATTCTATCTGGCATCTTAGCAGTCTAGAGAGAACAGAAGGGCACCACCTTGGCCAGGCTGCACTGCTGGCCTTGTCCTCCAAGAATTAGTAACTCCAAGAACTCGGTGTAGAACTAAGTATGCTCCTCCTTGCTGCCAAAAGCCTTCAGTATTTGAAGAAGGAAAACAATGTGAGCATTCTCTCTTTGATGTTGTTCCTCCTTTTAAAATTGAAGATTTTTAAGTAAAAGATTGCTACTAATCTTAAACATACTCTAAGAAGAGGAGTGCATTTATAGAAGAGAATTGTGGGACTGGGGATTGCTAGAGGTTTATCTGAATGGCAAAGAGCTTGTCTGACACTCAGAATGAGGTCTAGTGTTCAGTCTGGGGCTGTGCATATGTGTGCCCATGTACATATCAATAAGATCAAAAGAATTATCCAAGTTAGTAACATAACTTTAGCAAATCCAGTAATTACAAAAATGGCTATTAAATTTTAGAATATTAAGATGAATACTTAAATTTGTGAAATATTTATTATAAATTGAAACTTGCATTCTTAGCTGGCCATCATAACCTATTCTTGTCAGTTCAGGTGGCCTCATTTCTGCTTCCTCCCCAGATTTTCCCCAGTTGCTTAATCAGACAAGCCTGCCACACAAGGGTTGAGAGTCTATAAAAGCCAGAGAAGCCACTTCAGCACCAAGGGACACTGTTCTTCTGACTCACATTTGTCTTCTCTTTTACTTTATTCATTCCCATAAAACATCATTAGTGAAACCAATATGTGGCAATCCTTGGGCTAAGCTAAGGACAAGATATGTGACAGAAACCAAGACACACATGTCTAAGACTTCACAGATCTCAGTCTACTAGGAAAGTGTTATGGTTTAGATACTAAGCATCTCCCAGTTACAGTCAGTGTTCAAGGCTTCATCCCAGGCTGATTCAGCTATTGAGAGAGAATGGGACCATGGGGATGCATCTTCTGGTTATTACAAAGCTTAAGCATCTATTAGGAAGTGGAGCCTATATCTAGGAAGGATACTGGAAATGTACATTTGAAAAGTCTATTGTTTCCCTTATAGCTTATCACTCTGACAGAAGCCATAAGATACCAAACCAAGTTAACACTGCTAGTAAGCAAGGACTTCTAAGTCTCTAATAACCTCTAAATTGCTCTCATATCATCCAGCAGGTGAGATAATAGTAAGATAATAGTATTCCCAGATTTCAGATAATGAAAAACTGATCAATGTAGCCTAGAATAATATATTTTTGAAACAAGAAAAATATTTTTAGGTAACTAGTATATTCTTACAAAAAGTAATAGTGTTTAACTAGAAAGTGTTAGACACAGAGATTGATTTCCAGAATCAAATAAATGAATAATTAAAATAGACAAAAGTAAATAGGAAGGGAAAATGAGATTCATTTAACTTTTCTGTAGCACTAAGCAGTCCAGCACAGAGCAACACATGTTCAGGAAGACATCACCATATGCCCTCCACATACTCCACCCTGTTGAAGCAGCCTGTTGTACAAATCTTAAATGATCTTATAATAAAAACCTGGAGCCAGATGTTGGGGTAAATGCTGAAAGATCAGAGAGACAAAGGAACAAGCCACTGCCACGTCTCACCTCACCAACTCCATGAATCCTCTGACTGAAATCCTCTTGAGTCCTCACCCGAAAGGCTCCACTGAAAAAGCCTGGAGTTCCTGTCTCCTCACGCCTTATATACCTTTCTCCGCCCAGCCATTAAAGGCATGTGTGCTTCCCAGTACTGGGATTAAAGGTTTGTGCCACCCACCACTGCCTGGCCTCTATGTCTAATCTAGGGGCTTGTTCTGTTCTCTGATCCTCAGGCAAATTTTATTTTGGTACACAATACATCACCACATTCCAAGAGGAATGAGGCTCTCACCCACTGCCTCCACCCACCCCCACCCCAGGGATGGGGGTGTATGCTGGCGTGTGTGCCTGTCTGCCTGCCTGAGTGTGTGTGTGTATGTGTGTGTGTGTGTGTGTATGTATGTGAGTAGGCCCATTGTGGGTACGCATGTGTTCGGATTAAAGGCGTGCACCACTAAGGTGGCCTCACTTGGCTACTTTTCATCACCAGCTTTTTATTGTAGTTTTCATAAACTTTGGTTTATGGCTCAAAGATTAAGTTACTATTTTACTCATTGCTTTCCTTAAATTAGTTTGTTAACATTTAAAAATACACATTTCTGGGGGCTGGAGAGATGGCTCAGTGGTTAAGAGCTCTGACTGCTCTTCCAGAGGTCCTGAGTTCAATTCCCAGCAACCACATGGTGGCTCACAACCATCTGTAATGAGATCTGGTGCCCTCTTCTGGCTTGCAAGGACACATGCAGGCATAACACTGTATATATAATAAATAAATCTTAAAAAAAGTACACATTTCTAAGCTGGGTGGTGGTGACACGTACCTTTAATCTCAGTACTTGGGAGGCAGAGGCAGCAGGTGGATCTCTGTGAGTTCAAGGCCAGCCTGGTTTATAGAGCTAGTTCCAGGACAGTTGTCCAATCTCTGAAAAATGGGAAAGTGCAGGGATTTTCTCAAGTCCTGGCTAGAGTAGTCTGTGAGGCTGGATCATCAACTAGCCACCTCAAAATTGTCCTAAGCTGTTTGTAGTCCAAAGTCAATCTTTAGGTGGTGTTGTCAGCTTAGTGGCATTATCACAGTCCATGTGGAATCATCATCGTGGGACCCCACTTCCTTTTGGAGACTTCAGAGATTATTGTGAGAAAAGTTTATTCTTCACCATAGAAAATTTAAACATTTTAAATGTCATATGCATCATATTTCAAAGAGGTTAAAGGATCAATATTTGTTATGTACATTCAGAGTATGAAAACTTAATTCCTAGGTACTGGATAAAGACTCAACCCTGAAATCATGTGCAGGAAGCTAGATGAAGCTTTTTTCTTGAATTAGTTAGTACTCTATATGACCATTAATGTCATAATAAGTTTAATATATATAAATCTTATAAATTTTGATATAAAATTCATACCTTAAGAAAAGTTTTAAATAATCCAAATAAAACCAAAGGATCATGAGATTAGTAGCAATAGAATAGTCTCTTAATTTTGGTTTTTCTTTTGTCCCATATCAGGTGGCTCTTCTGACATGATACAGAGATTTTGCATTTTCCTTTAACAAGCATTCTTGGGTTTAGAGAAGGAGAGAGACACTCCAACTCCAAAGCCAGCTTTAATTTTCAATTGAACTGGAATTATAGAAAACATTTGCATTATGTGTCTGTAGAGAACAGCAGAAACAAACATTTGGGAAGATTTATGAAATTTTATCCTATATTGGAGATGTGATATACTAATAGGCCTATTTACTTTTTCTCTTGGGACATCTTTTTCTGGATGATTTGTCCTTTTTCTTCAGATGTCTCATTTGTCCAGTGTTCTTCAGATTCCTTAGCCTTCATTCTCTTGAAAAGACAAAAAATAAACCCTTCCTCAACCCTAACTTAGCAGAGGTTCCCTTTTGGCAAGTTATATCTGATCAAATGAGAAGCATTTGTTAGTCTTGAAGTTAATTTAAGTTGAATGGTCATGCTGGTTGATGAACTATCATCTCTACTAACTAAGAGGTCTTTCTTGTTCAAATTGAACCTTTTTCAATTTTGATGGTATCCATAGTTTTTCTTCTCTGGAAGAAACAAAGCAAAACCTTGTCCCCAACATAACACATATCCTGGTTTCCATTCTGAGGTCAGCACATCTTTAAAGTATACCAGTTGATTTAATTCCATGTTTTTTTTTTTCTATTTCCAATGTTTCTCTGCAGCTGTTGTTCCTTTCTCATTAGCATTGAAAAAATTCAAAGTTAATAAAGAATTATGTGATCTCTTTCTTGGGGTCTTTATTACCCCTTTCTGTTTATTTAGCATATCCTTTAGAGCTCAGTTTGGTCTTTCTATAACTGCTTGCCTTGTAGGCTTGTGTGGTATACCTGTAATATGCTTTATATTGTAATAAGCAAAAAAAAAAAACTGTTTCATTTTACTAGAGACATATGCTGGAGCATTGTCAGTCTTAATTTGTACAGGTATTCCCATGAGGGCCATAACTTCTAGCAAATATGTGATTACAGAATCAGCCTTTTCAGAACTCAAAGCAGTTGTCCATTGAAATCATGAATAGGTATCAATGGTTCGGTGTACATATTTTAATTTTCCAAATTCTGCAAAATGAAACATATTCATCTGCCAGATTTCATTCCTTTGAGTACCCTTTGGATTACTTCCTGCAGGTAGTGGAGTTTGGTTGTATAAAGAACAAGTAGAACATTTCCTTATCATTTCCTTGGCTTGTTGCTAAGAGATGTAAAAAATCCTTTCTCAAACCCTTGTTATTGACATGGTGTTTTTTATGAAACTCTGAGGCCTCCAGCACATTTTCTATCAATAATTGAGCAATTTTATCATTATCTTGTGCTAGAGGACCTGGCAGACCCATATGGGATCAGATGTGTATTATATATAAAGGACGATACCTATTCCTGATTATTCTTGTAACTGAATAAATAACAAAATTATTTGTGACTCATCAGGAATAAATTCAGCAGTTTTAATGTATAAAATAACTTTTTCTGCACATTGAGAGTCAGTAACTATGTTAAGAGGTTCTGTAAAATCCACTAATACCATCAGAGTAGCATATAATTCTGACTTTTGGACAGAATCAGAAGGGCTTTGAGCCACTTTGCTTAAATTTCCTGATTTATGACCTACCTTTCCTGATTTGTTTACATCAGTGTAAAATGGAGGGGCTCCAGAAATTGGTGTTCCCCATACAATATAGGAAAAAAATCCAGTTAGTTCTCTTTATAAATTGAGTTCTCTTGCTTTTAGGATATTTGTTGTTAAACTCTCCAGAAAATTACTGCAAGCTCATTGTCAAGGTTCACTTTCTGCTCATAGTCTGTCTCTTTCATCACCAGTAAAAGGTACTACAATTTCTGCTCTGCCTATTCCTCCTAATTAATGAAGTCTCAGTTTAAAATCAAATCAGAACTCTTTCCCACACATGTCTTTAATTTCTTACTCTATGTGGTAGAAATATCCATTTAATATAATATCTTCTCTCTGCATTAAAATCACTGTAGGGGAATGCATAGAGGATAATATAATCAGAATGCAGTTAAGCTCTGGATCCACATGATCCACATGTGCATCCTGTAATTTCTTTTCCATCAAAGCCAATACTCTCTCAGTTTTAGCTGATAATTCTCTTGGTCACCATTTAAGGTTCAAACCAAATTACTCAGTTCATGATTTTCTACCCCAATACTGGGCTGTAGATTGGAGGAAAGTCACAATCTTTAGGAGTCCACAATTGATCTCTCCTAATTTGCACTTTTTGGGATCTAATTTTTTGTAGACCTTTTTTGTATCCTAAATAATTCATAGAATCTCCTCTTTGTATTTTTTCAGGAGCAATATATGATCCCCAACAAGGCAAAATTTTCTTTACTTCTTCAAACATTCTTCTAAAGTATCTACATTTGAATCAGCTAGTAAGATGTCATCCATGTAATGGTAAACTATAGATTGAGAAAATTGTTTACAAATCATTTCCAATGGCTGACTTACAAAATATTGACACAGAGTGGGGCTATTTACCATTCCCTGTAGGAGAACCTTCCTTAATATCTCTCTTAACAGGCCAAGAATTATTATAAGTAGAAACCATGAAGGCAAATTTTTCTCTGTGTTTTCCTTGTAAAGGTATAGTGAAGAAACAGTCTTTTAAATCAATAACTGTAAGAGTCCACACTTTAGATAACAGAAAAGGCAAAGGAATTCCAGACTGTAGAGACCCCATTGACTGAACTCTTTGTTAACAACTCTTAGATCTGTTACTATTCTCCATTTTCCAAATTTTTTTTAATAACAAATATAGGAGAATTTTGAGGGCTGGTTGATTCTTCAGTATGCTGAGAATTTAACTGGTCCTGGCCTAGCTGTTATGAGACCTGCAGTTTCTCTGATGTTAAAGGCCATTGCTGAACCCATACCAGCTTGTCTGTTAACCATTTTAAAGGCAGGGCTGTTGGTGCCTGTGGAACATTAGCAGCTGTTGTGCCCTGTTCTTGTACAACCTGAATGGTCGGTGACTGTTCTTTATAATAACTTCTAATATTTTTTAGAAACATACATTAGTTTATGGTTTGTTTCTGAGATTGGAGGATTGTTAATCTGAGTATTCTGTTGCTATAACAAATTATGTCTCCATAAATTCATTGCAATGTTAGCCACATATGGCTTTAATTTATCTCTCTGTCCTTCTTGCCCTATACATTCAACCCATCTCATGCTCTGTTTTACCTGAGATAATGTTCCAATCCCTTAAAACTTAACATTTACTTCCTGAAGAGGCCAATTTGGATGCCAAGATTCTGGTGCAATTATTGTTACACTGCACTTATGTCTACAAGACCTACAATGACAACATCATTTATTCATATTTTTAATTTTGGTCTTTGTTCATTTATAGAAGTCTGTCAAAATATGGCTTTATGGTTTCTTCTGAATTTTTTGTTCTCTGTTTTATGGCTGTCACATCTACTCTATAAAAGAGTTTCCTGGTGCTGTAGTGTGCGATATTCCAAGCTTGAAACTTACATACTTTTGGGTCACATTGTTGAATAAGTTTAGAAATATGGAAGGTCCTTATCATCTACCTAATATACATGAATAGTTATGATTGTACTTGCATACATGTGGTCACTTATGGATGGGATACTAGGATTTGGACGTATTAATCTGTTTTTTTTATGTATGTGTCATAGAAAAATTCCACCATCAGTCATTTTTAATTTAATGCTTATGATTAGAAGTTAATGTTGGGGGTGGGGTGGGGATATAGCTCAGTAAATAAAGTGCTTCCCTAATCTACAAAAAGTTCAGGGTTTAATATCCAATTTCATATAAACCTGATTAGATCATGCATACTTGCAGTCCCAGTAACTCAGAATGTAGAGACAGTAGATCAGTTCTCAGTTATATAACAAGCTTGAGGCAAGCCTAGGATACTTGACATTTTGTCTCAAAATCAAAAACAAACTGTCAACCAAAATGAATTCAGTATTATGTCATCACTAAAATTATTTGTACCAAAATAATTTATTACAGAGAACAGTCGGTCAAGGAAGTGAGTTAAGAGATTACTATTACATTATTTTTAGAACACTATGAACAATCTACATAATTCTTGAAGAAAACATATATCTAACTTTCTCTGTATTTATATATGTTTATAAAATTTTATTTTATTTTATTTTTGGTTTTTCGAGACAGGGTTTCTCTGTGTAGCTTTGGTGCCTGTCCTGGATCTCACTCTGTAGATCAGGCTGGCCTTGAACTCACAGAGATCCACCTGGCTCTGCCTCCCGAGTTCTGGGATTAAAGGCATGTACCACCACCGCCTGGCTAATGTGCTTCTTTTTAATACAATTTTATTTTATTTTTGGTTTTTTGAGACAGGGTTTCTCTGTGTAGCTTTGGTGCCTGTCCTGGATCTCACTCTGTAGTCCAGGCTGGCCTCAAACTCACAGAGATCTGCCTGGCTCTGCCTCCCGAGTTCTGGGATTAAAGGGTGCACCACTACCACCTGGCTGTTTATAAAATTTTATGTGTCATAAATTTCTTGATGATGTAGGTAAAACTATTTTTCTTATTAAAAAAAAGAAAAACAGTCACAGGGTGAGAAATCAGTAAAGCACTTGCCTTATAATCATGGGGTCTTGGGATTGATTGCTGATTCCATGACAAACCTGGGCATGGTGATGTGCACTGGTAATACCAGCACCAGGGGCATGGAGAGCAGAGGATTGCTTTTGGCTCACTAACCAGCCAGCCTAGCTTGATTGATGAGGCCGCTGGCAAATGTGAGGCACATGAGGTTGTCCTTTGGTGCCACCCACTAAGATCCTGAAGGAATGATACTTTATTTTTCTGGCCAGAGACCTGTATGGAAGAAGCTTACCGTAGTATTTTTAGTGATTTGCATTAGCTCTCCTGTTCTCTGTGCAAGGAGGAAAAGCCAGTTGTGTGAATGTGATTGAAATCTAGATCATGGTACAGATAAGAGTGGAAACTATACATCACAATAAAAATGAATTGTCTAATAATTTAGTAAAATATAATTGAAGAACATATATATATACAGTATTCTATCTGAAAGTATGCCTGCATACCAGAAGAGGGCACCAGATCTCATTAGGTGGTTGTGAGCCACCATGTGGTTGCTGGGAATTGAACTCAGGACCTCTGGAAGAGCAGTCGAAGAACATATTTTAAAGTTGGGAAATTATATACTCGTTTCAGCAAATAAAGACTTCATTTGTAAATAGGGTACAATTGAAGCTACGAGATGAAATGTTTGGAGAACTTGTGAAGTATGAATCATCATTTTGACACCAATACTCTTGTTAAAGTTGGAAAAGGGATAAATTTATGAGATGCATTGATTGTTTTGTTTGTAATGTAACTGTTGTATTCTTTTTTAAATTTTTCATTATTTTATTTATTTTGGTTTTTTGAAACAGGGCAGCTAGTGCTGTCCTGGAACTCACTTTGTAGACCAAGCTGTTCTTGAACTCACAGAGATCCACCTACTTCTACCTCCCATTATATTCTTTTGAAAGATATTTTTTATATAAGCCTGTGTAATAGTTACAAATAAAGCAGAATAAGTGCTTAGATGATAGATACTGCAGGGAGCATCAAAAGACAGAGATGAATCAAAGGGGTTGATAGGAAAAACGTTTTTTTTTTTTTTTTTTTTGAAAATATCCCTATCCATAAGACTGGCCTTTTAGGTTCACAAATAGATATGTTCTGATTTATTTTGCCTCTGCCTCCTGAGTGCTGGGATTAAAGGTGCGATGTAATTATGTTTTAATTAAAAATTCATTTGATGAAGATGCTGTCTTTTCTCCAGTATATATTTTTGGCATCTTTGTCAAATATCAAGTGGCTTGCTGCAGGCCACAGAAATATGAAGTAGGAATTCAGTTGACTATGACAAAGCTAATACCTGGAAGAAGCCAAGGGCCTTTCCACTTGGTGATATTGGCAGAATATTAGCTGTTTCCTGCTATGAATTTCATGTGTGATATTATAGCTTTCCCATTTGCTTCTAAGAACTTCTAGCTGTGTGGTTGATCATTCATCAGGCACAGTTTTTCCCTATACAATTAAGGTATTTGGATAACTTGCCCCAACTGTGTTGACAACAGTTACACAGGCAAGACTTCTTTTTTTCTAGGCTTTTGTTTCCCCTTTTTAGTATTAGACTCAGATGCCTGCCTTCTGTAATCATCTTGCTTAGCAAGTATCCAGGGCCAGGGCCATCTCCAGACAAAAGCATTTTTTCTGAGATAGCTCTCAAACATCCAAGGACAAACTGCAAATAGGTAAGCATCCAGACCCCCTGCTAGTCTCCTTAAAATAAGGTGAATATCCATAAGGAGACAACTGCCAAGGCCAGGCAGATGTTAGGTACAAAGCCTTGTTTCTTGTGCAAATTAAGCTTAAACCTTCCTTTCTCCCATAGCCCAAGTGGTATCTCTAGACTTCCCCTTTAACAGTGATCTCAGACCAAAAGGGCTTTTACATACCAGGTACATCAAGCTGTGACACAGGCTGCCTAGTTTTTGCCCCCTCCCCGCCCCTGCCAGAAAATGGTACAGCCGAGATTAGGCTGAGACAGATACGGCTCCAAAGGAAAAAAAAAAAAAAGCAGTTTTATTTTACCCATGACTTAGTGACATAAAACTCCTAACACTTTACCTAACCACTTCTAAGAATATAGTTTGAGCACATACACTTCCCTTTTTGATCTATTAACTGATTTTAGCCCTTAGTTGACCCCACCTCCTTTAATCACTCCCCTTTTGGGGTTACAAATGATAGTTGACAATTACTGCTCTTTGTGTAGACCTTATCACCTCCTTTTTGACCCTGTAAGAATTCAAGCCTGTGTCACCTTGTCTTGGGCAGAGAATTGCTGCTTGTACGGGTATGTAACTGGAAACCTCAGAGGCTTGAGGAGGGACTAGATTAAGAACTAGAAGAATGAGATGGAAGATGAGGAAGAGCTAGATGGAAAAGAATGAGATGGGAAAGAACAAGATGAGAAAGAACTAGATGGGAGAATTAAGGCAGAACTTAGAACAGCAGAAAAGAGGAGCGGGAAATCAGACAAAGGAGCTAAGCATGGAGAACAGAAAAGAAGCTATGTAGAGAGAGAACTGACTCAGAAAAATAGAGTGAATGGACTAAAGAGTTTCGTATACATAGATTTGAGTATCCCTCAGATTAATTAATTTGCTGCTGGTAGCTGCTTTTCTTTTGGAACTCTGGGAAAAGACTATATATAGAGGGGCTGGACCCCAGTAGTCTTTCTTAGTGGCTGTAGTACAACTACTCATGTTTGGCTTTCTATTTTTTTTTTAAATTTTTATTTTTATTTTGCAATACAATTCAATTCTACATATCAGCCACGGATTCCCTTGTTCTCCCTCCTCCGGCCCCCCTCACCTTCCCCCCAGCCCACCCCCCATTCCCACCTCCTCTAGGGCAAAGCCTCCCCCACGGACTGAGATCAACCTGGTAGACTCAGTCCAGGTAGGTCCAGTCCCCTCCTCCCAGGCCGAGCCAAGCGATCCTGCATAGGCCCCAGGTTTCAAACAGTCGACTCATGCAATGAGCACAGGACCTGGTCCCACTGCCTAGATGCCTCCCAAACAGATCAAGCCAATCAACTGTCTCACCCATTCAGAGGGCCTGATCCAGTTGGTGACCCCTCAGCGATTGGTTCATAGTTCATGTGTTTCCATTTGTTTGGCTATTTGTCTGTACTTTATTCAACCTTGGTCTCAACAATTCTCACTCATATAAACCCTCCTCATTCTCGCTAATTGGACTCCCAGAGATCCACCCGGGGCCTAGCCATGGATCTCTGCATCCAGATCCCTCAGTAGTTGGATGGGGTTTCTAGCACGACAATTAGGGTATTTGGCCATCCCATCACCAGAGTAGGTCAGTTCGGGCTGTATCTTGATCTACATGAACAGCCTGGCTTTCTATTTTATTCCATTAGTCTCCATGTCTGTTTTTGTGCCACTACCTCATAACAGAGCATTTCATGGGTGTCCCAGCTGTATCCCTCCTTGGACTTCTGGTTTTTGCACTCTGTTGCTCAGGCCTGCCTCCTACTTCTGTATATATGATTATTACAGTTTATGAGCAAAGGTAGTAGACTCCTGAGATAGCCTTTGAAGTTGCCCAGAAGTGGCTGTCATATGTCCTGAGAGAAAGACCTCATCTTGGTGACTTTCCCCTTTTCATTACTTGTATCTGTTTTTGAAGGTGGAAGTTTGTCAAAGATCTGTTTCCAGAAGTGCTTCTAAAGAAGCACAGAAGACAGATAAGATTTCCTCAAAGGGATGTGAGTGTATCAGACCTGGGGTTATTAAACTCTGGACTAAAGAAATACTGGACAGATTGCTACTCCTTACTTACACTCTGTATACCTGGCATACCTGGCAGTTACGGTGCTTCTCTGGTCTGAACATTAAAGAGTATCTTGATCTACAAGGAAGAGCATAGCATAAGGTTGACATTCAACCTAGGGTTGTGATTTCAGTTCTGTTGCTCTGTAACTCAACATTATAATGGCCACAAAATCCATAGAAAAATACATTCCAATCATGAAGTGAGCTTGTTTTATTTAAAAGATTAGCACTTGATACAGCAAGACACTATCTGGAGCTGTTTGTTGACGGGGTTACATGTTGTGGGAGTCAATGGGTGTGTGTTTGTCTTTACAAAACTGTGATGGGAAAACACAGGGTTGGGTTCAAGGGGAAGCAGAATCTCCTGCTCTGGGATGAATATGCTGATGTTGAACATGCGATGAATTACTTTCACATCTCTCTGAGTGGTGCCAACACCTGTGTCACAGAGTGGCATCTCAGCATTATAAATGTATTAAGTTCCCAGGCAGAGCAACTTAGTGGGGAAAGAATTCATTTGAGTTCACAGGCCCAGGTTATAGTCCATTTTGCAGAAGTCAAGTAGGAACTCAGCTAGTCACACTGCAAACACAGTTAAGGGCAGAGAGAAACAAATGTACCCATGCTTCCTACTTGCCTCTTCCTATACTCGATTCTTCACTTACACAATCAAGGCCCCAATGAAATGATTCTGCCCATTTTAGGATGAGTCTTTGCATCTCAATTAACAGACTATAAAATCCTACTCAGACATGCTCAAAGTCAATCTGACCTAAGTAATTCCTCATTGAGGGCCCTTCTTTCCAGGTGACTCTAGTTTGTGTCAGTCTGATAACAAAAACTAACAAGCACACTTCCTCAGCATCATTGCCAGGCTTTGAACATATTTGTGTCTTGCATCTACAGCCTTGGTTCTCAACCTGTGGTTCACTACTCTTTTTTTTTGGGGGGGGGGTTGCACATCAGATATCCTACATATCATATATTTACATTATGATTCATAACAGTAGCAAAATTAAAGGCATGAAGTAGCAACAAAACAACATTATGGTTAGGGGTCATCACAACATGAAGAACTATATTAAAGTGTAATAATAGCATTAAGAAGGTTCTGAACCACTGATCCAGGATCTCTAGTGGGGTCCTAGGCTGAACGCTCCTAAACATGAAAGGACTTGCAAAGGAATTTCCTAAATGTCTTTGCCAATAAGGAAACTCATATTGTGTGTGGCAGAAATCCAGCTTTCTGTCCATCTTTACTACCCAGTAAGAACAGACAGTTCTGAAGTATTCAGTACAACAGACATCACCCCACTTCACACAGGCTGATAACAGATTTTAGTCACACCGTGAACTCCTCTGGCCACACCACTCCCCCATGGGTACTTGTTTCTAGGCTGTGCAGTCTTCTTCCTCTGGCACAAACACTTCCTGGATGATTGCTCTTTCCTTTCTAAACCCAACAGAATCCATGTATTTATTTTTAAGAGCAATAATGAGGAGCCTTTTCTTTATTGTATCACATCGTCCTCTTTTCTTCATCTTCTAGGGCGCAGATGGAGCCAGGCTCTGAGAGGACTCGAGTGCACCTGTGCAAAGAGATTTGGTGAGCCGGACAATGAAGACTTCCCAGTTTTCATGGCGAGACTCCATGAGAAAACTCTGGGTACAAGAGGCAGAAGTAAAGTCCAAAGGGGAAATTTAGAACAAAAAGCCTGGTGAATAATATTAAGAGATTCCCTTGAAAAAAATTCCTGGAGGAAAAACTCAGGAACAAAAGGCTGGCATAAACACCAGGAGAAAAGTCCTTGTGAAATATCCACAAAGTGTGAAAAGCTGAGTGCAATGGTTGAAGGATAAAGGATAATGATTTACCCAGAGGAAATTGTCAGAATTGTAAAATCTCTTTCTCCACATAATCAACCCACATGTAAAATCAATCAGATTTAAAAAGAAATTAAAAGACATTGAGCATGAAGATAAGTAGCAATAATGGGGAAATGGCCTCAGTGCCTTCATAGGGCTGGAACTTAAGGCAAGAATGTCTCCCATGCTTTCCTGGGTGGTGCATGAATGAGGATGCCCTGGTTTACAGAACAATTCCCAACACACCAATAGTTACACTGGGAACCTTGGCAAGAAACCTTAAGGAAGAAAAGCATTTCCAATGGGGGTTTTGATCTGGTTCAGCTGTTCCCATACATCGTTGGAGGTGCTGTCCTTGGAGGCAGATTGAGTGTGGCTGTTGAGCTTCCGCGGCTTCTGTACACACCAGAACAAGGCTGTCACCAAGCAATAGACCCAAGCCACTGTTACAACAGAGCTCAGCAGTGGAACCAGGAAATCTGTAAGATAGGCAAAAGACCAATGAACTAAAAAAGAAGAGTTACCACCATGGGAACAGAAGAATGCCAACAGTGGTTCACCTATATTCGGTGCCTAAGAGGGGCACTGTGGGGACAAGTCCCTTTTCACAACTGCAGCTACATTTTGTCATTTTACAGCTTGGTAAGCTATGGCTGAGATGCTGGACTTTTAAGACAGTTGTCTCCCGAGGCACCAGGCAGACATGGTCTCTCCCAACTCCACATGATAGGGGTTGTTTCTGGTCCCAGAGAGTCTGGCTCAGGATCAGGGACAATTTCAGAGTCTCTTTCTTAAGCAAAGTTAAAGAACACAGCTATGCAAGTTTAAAGTTATACTACCCAATATAGAAGCCATAGGCCAATGTACTTTTTTTTTTAAATGAACTACACACACACACATACACACACACACACACACACACACACACACACACACACACGTGTCAAGCACTAGTGACATGCTAAATGCTAGTGGTCAACACCCAGCTATGGCTACCATAACTCATGCAAACCCAAACTTCCCCACTGCTACAGAGTGCCACTGACAGTGCCCCTCAGAGCAATTCTTTTTGTCACAAACTTGGCCACCTCTGAAGTGGAATGACAAATGGACTTCCCATTCTCTCCCTTGGGCTACTCATACATGTGGGTCTCCCAACTGGCAGCCTGACAGGTTAGTGCTGTGAGCCATAAAAATATGAAGAAGGAATTCAGCTGATGATGGCAAAGCTAATACCTGGAAGAGCCAAGGGCCCCTCCAGAGGATAAAGCCAAAACTCAAGGAGTATTGGTGATATTGGCTTTTGAATATATTAGCTGTTTCCTGCAGTGAATTTCTTGTGTGCTATTGTAGCTTTCCCATTTGATTATTTTCTAAGAACTTCTAACAGTGTGGTTGATCATTCATTGGGCACAACTTCCCCTATACAATTGGACCATTTGGATAACTTCCCCCAACTGTGTTGACAACAGTCACATAGTCAAGACCCCCTTTTTTTTTTTCAGGCTTTTGTTCTCTTTTTTAGACTTAGACTCAGAAGCCTGCTTTTCTGTAATTATCTTCATTAGCAAGTATCTGGCCAGGGTTATCTCTGCACAAAAGTATTTTATCTGATATACTTCTCAAACATCCAAGGACAGACTGCAGATATATAATCATTCAGACTACTTGCTAGTCTCCTGAAATAAGGTAAATATCTTTACTGAGACAACTACCAAGGCCAGGTGGATGTTAGATACATAGCTTTGTATCTTGTGCAAGTTAAGCTTAAACTTTTTTTTCCCATAGCCCAAGTAGTAGTCCTAAGTTCTAAAGGTTACCCCTTTAGAACTCATGAAATTTAGATCAACAGATGTGGAGCCTGCACGGGACTGGACTAGACCCTCTGCATAGTGAGACAGTTGTGTTCCTTGATGTGCTTAAAGGGCCCCTGGTAGTAGGATCAGAATCCATCTCTGGTGCATGAGCTGGCTTTTTGGAGCCCATTACCTATGATGGGACAACTTGCACAGCCTTGAGGCAGGGAGAGGGGCTTGGACCTGCCTCTACTAAATGTACCTCCCCATGGGAGGCCTTACCATCTTGTAGGAGGGAATTGGGGGTGGGTTGGGAGGGGGAGGCTGGAGGGGTAGGAGGAAGGAAGAGGGGGATCTTTGATTGGTATGTAAAATGAATAAAAAAATTTTCTTAATAAAAAAATTTTATTAAACTCTTAAAAAAAAGATTCCCCCTTTAACTATTAACTCAGAACAAAAGAGATTTTTATATACCAGGTATATCAAGCTGTGTGAAGGCTATCTAGCTACTGAGTACACTTTCCCCAACCTGCTAGCACAGCAGAGATAAGCTGAGACAGATACAGCTCCAAAGGAAAAAAAGGCAGTTTTATTTTACTCATGACTTATAGTAACATAAAACTCCTAACATTTTGCCTAACCACTTCTTTTTTTTTTTTTTTTTTTTCCGAGACAGGGTTTCTCTGTGTAGCTTTGCGCCTTTCCTGGAACTCACTTGGTAGCCCAGGCTGGCCTCGAACTCACAGAGATCCACCTGGCTCTGCCTCCCAAGTGCTGGGATTAAAGGCGTGCGCCACCACCGCCCGGCCCACTTCTTTTTTAAAAAATTTTTTTTTTTATTAATTTTTTTTAGATTTACTTATTTATTATGTATACAGAAGAGGGCACCAGATCTCATCATAGATGGTTGTGAGCCACCATGTGGTTGCTGGGAATTGAACTCAGGACCTCTGGAAGAGCAGTCAGTGCTCTTAACCACTGAGCCATCTCTCCAGCCCGCCTAACCACTTCTAAGAATATTGTTTGAACACATAAATTCCCTTTTTTGATCTCTTAGCCGACTTTACTCTTTAGCTGACTTCACCTCCTTTAATTACTCCCCTTTTGGGTTGTAAATGAAGCTGACAATCACTGCTCTTTGTGTGGCTCTTATCACCTCTCTTTATGACCCTGAAAACCTTGCATTGCATTGTCAAAGTATTACTGCTTGTAAGTGTGTATATATACCTCCACAGCACTGGTACAATTTGACTTAGAAGAATAAAGTGAGTGGACTAAAGAGCTCAGTTTACTTAGATTCATTGGATATCCCTCAGATTAATTCTTCACCACTGGTAGCATCTCTTCTGGAACTCTGGGAAACGGCTGTAAGGGGCTACATCTCTATAGTCTTCATTAGGTTAGTTCCATATGTTCTTGCTTTCCTAAGTGATCAGATAAAGCAAGTCTTCCTCCTCACCATAACCACTATTCAAGGGGAGGTGGCGGGAGATGGTCTAGAGACAGACAGGTCCAGGGGAAGGGAGATACCTTCACAGGGGTCGTGCGAGAATGGTCTTTCAGGTGTGAGCAGTTCTTGCCCTCATAGTCCTCAGGGCACTTGCAGAAGTAGTCACTGGCACGATTATAGCATTGGGCACCATTCTGGCAAGGGTTGGGCTCGCAGTAATCAATGTCCAGCTGTCAAGGGACAGAAGTACAAAGGAGAGGGTCAAAGGAAAGCAAGGGTGTCATCATCACGTTTCTGAGCAGTAAACAACTGACCCCTCCAACCACTTCTACTTGGAGACACCCTACACCCAACAGATAACACTTAGGGCCCACCATCTCCCAGGAAATCATTAAATCACAGGGCAGAGGGACAGAGCAGAAACGGGGCTATGTAATACACCTCAAAGTCAAGCAAACAGGCCACAGTCATCAAGAAGAACCTCATTCATCAATGCCCAATTCTACCAGCAGAAATTCCCTAGTCAGCAGCGTGCTAGAGGATGTCAGAGGCCTAAGCACTAGGGTGGGGAGGAGGCAAGGAACAATGGGGAGGGGACAAGGGAGGGTGGTGGAGAAAAGATTTCAACGTTAAAGCTTGGTGATCTGAAGTTTTTGCCTCCACTTACCTGACAGAGGTTTCCAGAGGAACCAGCAGGACACAGACACTGGAATCTGTTGATATCATTCTGACAGAGAAACCATTTCAAGCAGGGGTTGCCAGCACATTCATCGGTGTCTCTTTCACAGTGATTGCCTGCATAGCCAGGTGGACAAATACAGCGATAGCCATTAACCAAATCCTGGAAAAGGAGAAGGGGTGAGAAACACATGGGCATTTTTCTATGTATTTACAAATACAGAACATCAGTGGTTTATCAAGGCTGCTGTGGCTCTGGCAATTCGCTGACATGGCCACATGCTTAGCTCTGTCATGGACTAGCAGTTCTGAATTCATGCCTTTAAATGGCTCACAGGAGTCTAGGGTTGGTGAGGGACTCGGCTTTTCACCTGTCTTTTTAATCCTACAGGGACAAGGCTCTCCTAGTGTGAAACCTCAGTAAACTCCCCCCCCCACACACACTCTATCCCCTACAGACAAAAAGAAGCTTAAACCAGGATTCCTAAGTGTCGATCAGCTACAGGGACTTTAAAAAGCACAGAGTCAGGATATTCGACCAAAAGACTAAAAAAGGGAGGCGGGTTGTGGAAAATAAATTATATGGTCTGTGCCTTTAAGAACTAGCCTCAGAAAGAAAGGGGAGCGCTCCTTCCAACCTCCCTGCTGCTCGTGAGAGATTTGGAATGAGCCTCCCTGCCGAGGCTTGTAAACTTAGACTACACCTTGCTTTTGCATTCTGTATCTAAAGTCTCTGGTGGCTTCTTTGGGGACGCGATCTGGGCATAACACAGGCCAGTTTGGGCTATAGAGATCCTGTCTCAAAACCAAATGGGATGGGAATATGGTGGCACACGCCTTTAATCTCAGCACTGGAAATAAAAGACCCAGACACAGTTTCCCCAGAAACCCAAAAGAGCTGAGGAAAGAGATATCTTAAAAATGAGTCAGTTCCCCCTTCCTGGAGAGGGTAAAGACAGGTGTTTTCAAAAGAACAAAGTCAGGATGTCTTTGGTAACCGATTAACTATGAGATGCCCCTCTCCAGAGATAACATGACCAGACCCCGGAGATGAGTTGCAAAGCTCCTGACAGGGCAAACAGATAAGGTAAAATAAGACAAAGTCCAGGCCTGGAAAAAACTGGACCAATTAAGGATGGACCCATACTAACCCCCTCACCTCTAAGAAATTTTATGGGTTTTGCCTATAAAAACTAACTTCCCAAGAAAGAGTAATTCCTCCCTGCCTCACTGCCAGTGAGTTGAGTTCCCTGTCATGACTTGTAGCAGAAATAAACCTTGCTTTTGCATTCTGGTACGCTCATCCTTGGTGGCCTCTCTGGGGGTCATGATCTGGGCACAACACTAGTATCACATAAATCTTAAGATTGTTTCCATTTAAGCAATGATTTATGTACCCAACAAGAGATGTTGTTCTGACACTGGTTATGGCCATCATTGATATCTAAAAAAATAAACAAGCCATCACATTAAAGAGGCACGTGACATTCAATCAGGCTTCCCTGTGCTTCCAGTGAGATAAAGTTATTACATTGGGTGGGGACCCTCCCACATCCTCCCTGACAAGGGAGTGGAACTTCACATCATTGTTTTAATCACCTTATCAGATATGCCCAATTTTAACAGCTAATGAAAGGGAAAAATCAGTAGCCATCTTGAGAGATGCTTCCCCCTCTCCTCCTCCAAAGGTATTTGCTGAGCAGCAGTTTTAGAAGTGATCAGAAGTTGAACTTAAGGCTGGGACAATAAATCTATGTATCCTGGACTTGGCAAAACAAGATATGGAGAGTAATGGACTCGACTGACCAGAAGTTGAACTCAGAGAAGAGTAGGACTGGAACAATAAATCTGAATGTGTATATCCTGGGTTCAACAAAAGCAGAACATAGGACCTGCTGTGTCGGATGCTGGATGGCAGGCCGAGTTTGCTTGTTTTGCTATTAAAAACCTCTGTGTGCTTGCATCGAATATCGGCTCTGTGGTGGTCTTGCTTGGGGGACTTGCGACCTGGGCACAACACTAACAAGCCAGATAAATTGCATGTTTTCCTTGCTGTGCTAACCTGGCCACTCCTTCTCCAAAAACAATCCCTTTCCACTATAATATAAGGTTTTCCTTCTATTCAGCCAGAGAGTGCCTAAACAGCTCACACAAAACAGTGGACTCCATCCCCAGCACCACAAAGTGAGAGAAACAGAAGTCTCAGAAATGGAGCAGGGGGGTGAACAAAGAAGAGCCACCATCATCCAAGTTTCACAAAAATCAAAACAGACACAAAGTCACTCATTTATGTCATAATTCTGACCCACCCAGCCAGGAAGGCCATCACAGTAGTAGCTGGCAATCAGATTCTTACAGGATCTGGCATTTATACAAGGTTTGGTCTCGCATTCATTTGCATCTGAAAAGAAGCAAGGGTGAACACTGACAAAGGATTTTGCCCCCCTTTCCCTCTAGTCCCCTTGAAAAGAAACACCATAGAGTTGGTCTGAAATATGAGACATTTTAACAAGCTAGCTAAATAAGAAAGAGTAGGTGTCCTCAAGCTACCACTTCCCAGCTCCAAATTTTATTTTTAAAGTATTTTTTAGAATTTCCTACCATATATTTTTGATCATATTCACCTCTACCCCCAAATCCTCCAAAATCCAACCCCGCTTCCCTACCCACCCAATTTTGTATCTTAAAAAAAAAAAAAAGAATGAAACAAACAAAAACCAATTTGATTTTCAGACAAAGTGTACAGAAAATGAAGGCAAAGGGGTCCCGCCCAGCTTGGGCCACTTAGGGTCCTGAGTCACCCTCAGGGCAGGAACACTGGTGTTTGTCAGGCCAATGTTGCTACAAGTTCCCCGGTTGAGGCAAGGCTGATGAGTCTGCAGTAACTCAGATCTGCCCAAAGACTCCATAATTATGAAAAAAGAAAAAACTGCTAACTGGTTCCAGTTCTAGGCCATGCCTGTTTTAAAAATATGGCTTATCCCCAAATAAACCAATCAACCCACAACACTGAGGGTAAATTCAAACAGTCCTCATAAGAGCCCCTGCAAAACATTAACTAGGGCCAGGGCTGTAGCTGTAGTAGAGCACTAGCATTCACAAGACCCTGGGTTTAGCTCCAGCAACACCAAAGAAATAGAAGTGGTCTTAGTGTTGTTCTACTGAATAACCTGTCCCCCCAACCCCTGCCAAATCCTCATGCCACCCCAAGGCTCCTCAGTGGTCATACCTTTGTCACAGAGCTGTCCACCCCAGTTGGTCTCACAGAGGCACCGCCAGGGTTCATTGCACGTGCCGTGGACACGTCCTGGGCGCGGGATGCACTTATCACAGCACAGGCCCTGCCAACCATATTGGCACCTGCAGACAGACAGCATAACCCACCCTTAGCCTTCTGAGCAGCCAGGGATGTGCATAGTTAAATACACAGCTGTTTCTGTTTTGATAGGAAGGACAGGATGGCAGACTTCTCAGACTTGCAGGGAGTTCTGTATGAACACTTTCACAGTTGGGACAAAGTTTGTCCTCTTAGCCTCCACTGACAAGAGGAGAGTTGTCTGGGGAGGGGTCAACATGGGGGGCCCTCCACAAAGCCATTCTCTTCTCAGGCTCCCAGGAATGAACTAAGGGGTAGGGACCGGCATAAATCAATCCCAGGTCCTAGTTAGGACAGACCATACAAGGGGAAGGAGCTTCTGGCGACCACAGCCATACAACTCTGCAATGCTGCATGTGAAGCCCTACTCCACCCTCTGTATAACCTCAGTGCACAGAACTCAATGAGACAAGAGGGTGGCAGGGAAGCCCCTCACTGGTTCTGTACAGTCAATCGGGAAAGGAGAGCGACCACATTACAAAGACCTCGGTCTCTACACCCATCTCTGTAGGAAGGAAAGCGGAGCAAGAGTGCTGGGAATCAATTCCTTAGATAATTCATGACCCACTACCCCGGCCAGGCATGCTGATTTATGGTTATTTCTCACTTTAGAAAATAAAAGGGGGGGAGAGAAAGGGGCCAGCTGAATTTATCTAGTTCTGGGGGAGTTGAGTTTCCCTTCTAAGTACTTTGTTTCACAGACTCCTTTGAGGTCAGATGGAACTTTTGATGCCCAAACAAAAAACATAAACATAATCCTTCACAAGAGGGCAAGGTCTCACACCACTCTGCCCTCAAGTTTCAAGCCCTCTGCGACTTGAACCTCCCTCTCAGAATCAATCTGACAAAGGGGCTGGGGAAAGGCAGGGGCCAGCAAGCTGCCTGAGAACAGCAGGAAGATGGAGCAAATGTAGGTCCTGCAGGATCAGCCTAGAGCAGAGCCTGAGGAAATGCAGGGTCAGATCCAACTCCCTATAAGCTTCAGCTGTGACTCTAGAGAAGAAAAACAAACAACAAAACAAAACAAAACAAAAACACCCCCCTGGTGGTCCTCCCTCCACAACCAGAAGGAGTGGCTTTCAATTCCAGAGAGCTGGGGGCAAAGAGCAAATCCTGGCCATGGGAAAATGATAGAAATCTAGCTGTTAGCTAATCTCCCAGGCTGAGAAGCCACTGAACCCTTGAGAAACACCGACAGCCACTAGAATGTGGGGCTTAAAGTTAATCAGACACAGGCTTCTGGTGTCTGTAAACTAGACCGTCAGTTGAATGGCAAATGACTGCTTAAAAGACTGATGTAAGAACAGAGTATGTCATTTGGTGGGGATAATTTCCTTCAGAAGCAGATACCCAAGTTAATGGGAGGCAGGAGGGTGGGGAGCCATTCTGGCAGATTACTATTCTTGGCTTAGAAGACGTAAGGGAACTGATGGGGCCAGAGCAATACTGTCTTCTCTTAATGTCCCAAGTGAAGGATGGTTATGTTTCTTCAGTTTGCCTAATAAAACCAAGCAGTTCAGGGCTGGAGAGATGGCTCAGAGGTTAAGAGCATAGGCTACTCTTCCAGAGGTCTTGAGTTCAATTCCCTGTAACCACATACTGGCTCACAACCATCTCTAATAAGATCTGGTGCCCTCTTCTGGCATGCAGGCATACATGGAGGCAGAATGTTGTATACATAGTAAATAAATCTTAAAAAACAAACAAACAAAAAACCAAGCAGAACAGCTGAAGACGCAATCCAACTTTCTAATTAATGAGGTTCAAATACTAAGCATAAAAAAAGCAACCACAGGAGTCCATGACTTCAAATGAAAACAAATAAAAATCCTGACCCTAATGGAGACAGCTACCAAGCTATCTCAGTGTAATAATAGATGATTAGCATTCTCATGAGAAAATGACTTTCCTGAGATGAAGATTCATAATTAAGTTTGATATTATTGGCAGGCTGGTACTAACCCAGCCTGTACACTCAGGAAGGGGCAACCCAAGTCTACTTGGGCTCAACAAAACCAGTGAGGTTTTCAGACCCAATCTGAACTTCCTTAGCTGGAAGGTCCTGTTTTGATATTTTTTTTTTTTTTTTTTTTTTTTGGTTTTTCGAGACAGGGTTTCTCTGTGTAGCTTTGTGCCTCTCCTGGAACTCACTTGGTAGCCCAGGCTGGCCTCGAACTCACAGAGATCCGCCTGGCTCTGCCTCCTGAGTGCTGGGATTAAAGGCGTGCGCCACCACCGCCCGGCTTTGATATTCTTTCAAGGCAGAGAGAAGGAACTGGGCTACAAGACTATGCAATTGGGCATGTGGGAAAGTTGCACCTTAAATAGATAAGGGCATTGGTGCATGTCTGGACAGGAAGTGAGAGGTGAGGCTTGGAAAGAGAAAGGGCTCAATTCTGGAAATGAAGCCTGTTGTTCTGGCTCGGAGGGACCTCCCCTGTCCAGCAGTGTGTTTATTCTGATGACAATTGACCTCTCTGATACTCATCTGAGCTGGGAGCAGGCTCCAAGGCCCTAGTGTAACTGGCACTCTTACTTTCTCCAGAACAGCCTTCATTAGCAGAGTCACTGTAGGTGGCTTTCTGTTTGGTCTTGGACAAAGATGCGGTTAGATGACACAGTCAACTGCAACCAGGCACGTCTGTAGTGGGCAAATCCTGTTCAGGCTTCCTGCAAACCAGCTTTCAGAAAGCAGGAAGAAACAACTCCAGGACAGCATGCTCTTAGTTTACTAGCTGCCTTGAATCTTTCGTCAGCCCTCCCATGGCTCAAGAAGAGAACACAGGCTGCAGTTAAGAGTCATCGAGGTTAAGCCTACAGGAGACCAGCCAGTTAAAGCAGCAGCCCTAGTGTTCACTGAGGGAGAAATCAATCAGTATGGTTGTTAAATGCACACTCCTAGGCCCAACTAAGTGCTGGGAAGTCAGTGACAGTTGAGTTGCACCAGCAACCTACACTCCCAACAGTTCCCTTTTAATTCTATAGTTTAGGACAATACAACTCACTA
The DNA here is from genome assembly GCF_949786415.1 of Peromyscus eremicus. Lineage (NCBI taxonomy): Eukaryota > Metazoa > Chordata > Mammalia > Rodentia > Cricetidae > Peromyscus > Peromyscus eremicus. The sequence continues at coordinate 59,611 of NW_026734415.1, forward strand.
GGGTCTACCACAGACCCTCAAAAATAAAAAATAAAAAATTTCAGTAAGAGCACCAGTAAAAGCACTCATGTGCCTTTTGACTGTTGAAAAACTGTACTTGGCTCAGGTCAGAACAGCCTTCTAGAAGGGTCCACTTAGTGTCTCACTGGATTTGCTAATTCTTTTTTTTAATATATAATTTATTTAACTTTATTTAATGTGCATTGGTGTGAAGATGTCAGATCCCAGGGAACTGGAGTTACAGACAGTTGTGAGCTGCCATGTGGGTGCTGGGAATTGAACCTGGGTCCTCTGGAAGAGTAGTCAGTGCTCTTAACTGCTGAGCCATCTCTCCAGCCCCAGATTTACTAATTCTTTAAGGCTCAGGGAGAAAAAAGCATGAGGCCAGTCAAAATGCTACAAACACCAAAGATATTTCCTGAAACAAGGCCCTTCCAAATTGGCCTAATTTACATTTCAAAAGGCCCCCAAAACCAGCATCAGAAGGGGAAACAGGCAGGCAAGGTTCCCAAAACTGGCATCGGAAGGGGAAACAGGCATGCCAGGTTTCTGTTTGGCTCCAATATTGTCCCAGAGCATAAAGAACAGACTTCAAAGGCCAGCAGCAAAGTCTACATTCATCAGACTCAACTGAGCAGATTCCAGCAAAGTCATGAACCTCTCATCATGGGCCCAGCTCCCGCCTGCAAAGGGGCCAGGAGATTGTACTAATCCCATTCTAAAGAATGCTGGACTTTCGCCTATAGGTGGGAAAAGTGGGGGAGGGTGACAAAAGAAAAGCCATGGTGGAGGAGACACAAAGAAACAAAGCTACATCCCAGTCCAGTCCATTAGCACTTAAGAAAGATCACAAACATATCTTATCAATTACAGAACAGTTAATACATGAAGATGCCAGTTATGCCTGTTAAGTTTTTTTGGTTTGGTTTTTTTTTTTTCACTAAAGGAAAAGTGTGCATTCCATCAGATAGCTGGTATGATTTAATAACCTTTGGATATGCCTATTTTGTTTTTTTCCCCCTAATTATTTATCCTCCAAAGAAAAAGAGGCACATTCATAATGAAGTCAGTCTCTATGTTGCATCAAAGAGGAAAAAAAGAAAAAAGGAAGAAATTGCTTTAGATCTATTGGTCATTTACCTGCAGTCACCTGGGAGCTTGCAAAAACCATGCTTGGGATTTTACAGCTATAAGCAGCCCTGTTGGCATACAGCTGTAAAAAACACAAAGTTTCATTAGTACACAACACTGCATATACCTTGCAGGCCACTGTCATGGGAATGGCCTAGTACATAAGATTGGGGACCCAAATAACAAATCCAGGTTTAAACTTCAAGGCCATGTTAGCAGATCTTCAAAATACAGAACTGTTTGGGAACAAAATGAAGATACATGATGGGGGAATCCCGAATCATGTCTATTCCTTGAGCCTTGCCTGGACCATGTTCCCCTCACCAAGAAACAGATAAGGACATCCTTCCTTCCCTACTCAAACACCATCCTACCACAGTATCTTCAGGTGAGCCTCCCATCAAATGCCTGGTTTCAACATTATCATGGGGCTAAAGAACAAGGCAGGCTAATCTTGTAGCCAAGTAGTCTCACAAAGCAATCTATACTTGCTCATAAGACAGACAGAAAGAAATCAAGTAGACATTTAGGAAAAAACAAAACAAAACACTGACATTACAGAACTTACATAATTGCTTTTCAATTTTAAAATACAATTATTTAAAATAGCCAGAGAAATTCCTGCTGTCATCAATTCCATCCTTTAAAAAACCTACTGTCATATTAGCTACTGAAGAAAGGAATACTGCTCAAGAGACCACATGCCCTCTCATGCCCCATCCCTTACAATTTAAAGATAAATAAAGGAGTTTATCTAGGGCTGGAGAGATGGCTCAAAGGTTAAGAACACTGGCTGTTCTTCCAGAGGTCCTGAGTTCAATTCCCAGCAACCACATGGTGGCTCACAGCCATCTGTAATGAGATCTGGTGCCCTCTTCTGACCTGCAGGCATACATGTAGGCAGAACACTGTATACATAATAAAATAAATCTTTAAAAAAAAAAAAAAAAGGAGTTTATCTAATTATTGTGCAAATCAGCAAGGCATATTATATGTCCATGAGGGGATTAGCGTATGAGCTGGGATCCCCAACTCTATTGCTAGGAACCAGAATTATTAATTTTAGTAGTATAAGGGACAAAAGACAGTAGGGACTCAAAAAGCGTTGCCTCCTTTGATGGGTTCAGTTATAAGGAATATGAAAGTACAAGGTAACCACCTCCCCCCTTTAATGCTACAACCTCAAAGATGCCCAGTGAAACTTGCTGCAGTGACACATGAGCTCAGGGTAGTTACTCCTCATGGCACTGTCTGTTCCTGTTTGACATCGGGCTCCTCAGAAGCAGAGTCTGAGGAGATGTGGTAACAGGAGAAAGAAATGGGGAGGCAGATGAGGCTGGAGGAGCAGATGAGCAAGGATGTGGTCTCAGCTGGGATCTGACTTCAGCGAGATCCCAGGGGAACCTCTGGAGTGTGAATCTTACTCCACAGTGTTAAAGCAAGGGGCTGGCCTTTGTAACACCCTCTCCCTGTGTCAGTCACTTAGTAACTGTTCGCTGCAGGGATGGGGAAGAGTGGCTCCTGCTTGGCCAAGGACAGCTCTGGAGAAGGAGCAGCTGTGAGCTGTTAGGAGCCAACAGTCACAGCAGCTGGGGATGGGAACACCAGTTGGTAAAGGGGATCTGGACAGGGCACCAACAGACTCTTCTACACATCTTCATGCTTTGGTCCAAGATAACAGTAACATCCCACCCTGCTACCTGACTGCTGTCAGGTGAGAACCTGGCACCAAAAGTGACAGCCAATAGCATTTGTCAATCCCCCCAGCTGCATGTACACATACCTTTGTTACACTCAGGACCCATCCAGTCTTCCTGGCAGGTTTTTGTTGCCATTCTGGTCACAGGCATAGTGTCTAAAGAGTCATCTGTAGGCCGACAGAACTTATTGCAATGGAAGTCATAGCAGTGGTTATCACAGGTCACTTGGATCTGATACTCAAAATGGGCAATCTGCGTATTTTGTTTCAGTGTCTGCCATTGCGAGTTGGGGTTTATCATGCTGAGTGAGAGGCCTTTTCAATTATACTATTAGGTTCTAGAGGCCAAAAAAAAAAAAAAAAAAAAAGAAAAAAAGAAAAAAAAGAAACTCATTAACATTCCCATTAGTATTTTCTGCTCTGAGCATTCAGACTAGAAACAAACACACACAGTACAAAAATCAGACAGTTAAGGAAAAAAGCTGTACCCTCTTCCTTGTATGCCAATTCATCACTTAAACTCATTGCCAGGTGCTTCATATATTTTCTTGCCTGGAAATACCATTAAATCAATGCACCTTATCCCTGATCTATAGACACTCAAGTCATTAAGAGTTAGCTTGTTGCTATTCAAAGCTGCAACAAGCATGTTGAATACATCCACCCATGAATGTGGGGCCAGCAGCAAGAAAAATTCCAAGAACGTTAGTGCAGATTCAGAGTACGCATACAAACAACACACTCCATCCACAGATGATTCCCCAACTACCTGCCAGCAAATCCTTGCAGGTCTGCCTTCCAGCAGCATAAAGAGCTACACAAGCCACAGTACCATAGTCTGATCTCTGTCACTAGATAAAATGGTATCTGTTTTAACTAGCCTTCAGCAACAGTGACCGTTTGTATTTGTTCCTGTGTTCTGTGTTATTTGCCAATGTTCCTAACATATTGCTGGCCACACTAATTTGCAAAAGCTCCTAAATGTTATAGAAGGCTGCTCCTTGTGAAATGTTACTTTTAAATAAATTTTACTGTTCCAGATGAGGTTAGTGATCTTTATTTTCATTTTACTTTCAAGTTTCGCTTGGAAAAGCCCTATTCTCTTCACTGAAAGCCAAGGGGTAGATTGCAATATATGAAAAACAAACAAAAAATTCATAAGCTCTTTCAAGCTGGCATTTCATTAGCAGCACCAAAAACCTTTCACTTTTCTCATAAGCCTGAGCTGGTAGATGTGAGAGTAATTCAGCCTAGAGACAGGTAGATAGAGGCATCATCCTATTTGTGCCTGTTTTAAGTCAGGCTCCTTAAAAATGCCTGCTAGGCAAAGAAAATGTCTAGAGTCCAAGCAGTTCACAGAAGAAATAAGACCAGGCCTCTACACTGAGGTACCTGCAATCTGCTCTAAGCAAAAGACAGGTACTAAAATAGCTCCAGACCCCAGGAGCAAGAAGTGCAGAAGGATGTGAGCAGACAACAAGGCTCTAAGTCAGCACTCAGCTTGGTGCTATGTTTGTTTTCTTAAACCTGCCAGTCATCACCTTGTCAAAATCAAGGCCACCTTGGACAGGCAACTTAGGACCTACTTGCAATGCCTTTGTGATTCTTGCACACCCACACCACTGTTTTTCTAGGCCTTAGGCCTGTGCTCCTTGACAAAGCTAGACAAGCCCTACAGGTGTCCAGGGGAAGAACTCTTGGGTGGCTCCATACACAACCAACACAGTCCCAGCCAGTCTGGATTGTGATGTGGGCAGGAAAGGCCATAAACAAGCCCATGTACCTTCAGGCTTACATCCAGCAACACATAGAACCACGTGCAAGCAACACTGTACTTGAGTTTTTGCAAATATACACAGCCAAAGAATGGCAAAAATGCCTCTCCATTAACTGCCTGTTCGTTTTGCAAGTTCAGTTAAGAAATGTAGTGGGCTATGGTACCGCATGATTATAAGAGCTTAATAAAGAAATTGTTAAACACAGTAGCTATGTCACAAAGGTGTCTTAGCTTCTCTCAGGCTGAGATTAACAATCATTCAGACCAGAGGTCAGGACCATCCTGAGGGTGCTGAATGGTGTAGAACTCTGTGTAGTTCAGAGCACTTTCTACCTTGTTTCAGGAAATGCTGTGAAGATCACAACTTCAGCATCCTCAGCAGGGCTAACAAAGCTATGGAAACAACTTCACACCCACTGAGGCAAGAGGCTGCAGTATATGTGGCATGCTCTATGCTGTATGGGTTATGCAGCTTGGGTTTACTGCATGATGATTTTACATGCCACCTGACTCAGCTCTCCTCTCCCATTAGCTTGGGCCACTAAGTATCAGTACCAGGGCAGCTCACCTGGGCTAGTTCTAGCCTCAGGACTGGAAAGGAATGTTAGCACACATCTTGGTACATTTCAATGGCATAAAGATGCATCATGAAGCACACGCACACATCCTTGTACACCAAAAAGAAAGGAGGGAACATAAAAAACACAACTCAAGGACCAACCAGAAAACCTAGACAGTAGCCTTAGCTGAGAAGACTAAGCTATATGGAAAACCTGGCCTCAAGGATTTCTGGTTATGCTTACCTATCCATCAATCAATTAAACATCACCATATACTGAAATCATTTGCTCATGTAAAAAAAGAGAAACTTGGAACTTTATATGCTACAGTCCTGATTTATATCAGAAATGGAAGACTGAGGGTGGGAGCCAGTCTTGGAACTTCAGAAGCACCTGAGGTTAATCTGGATTAGGCTCTGTTCATTAGGGTTCATTGCAGAGCTGATGCGAAATGGAATTCTGTCCCCAAGCCCAGGGATCTGCCTATAACTTACATCCAAAGCCAGGATGTTTGCAATTTGATGAACTACCAAAAAAACCAGCCCATACCATTGGGCTCCCTGGCATCTTCAAATGCTTTGGAGGGGCAGGGGGTAAAGAAAACAAGGAGCCAAATATCCCAGGAAGAACAAACAGCACACATAAAGGTCCTGAGACAAGAAGGAAATGTGATACACTCAAGGATAAAAATGGATAAAGAATGCCTAAGATACAGACACAGTAGACATGATGTGTTAAGACAAGCTATGAGGAAAAGGAAGAAAAGGCACACCAAGATAGGACCCAAAGCTATGGGAAGCCATTAAACAGCTGACCATCAAATGTTATACTCAGGAAAAATAAAGGTGGAACAAGAATGGAGAAGATATTGGAAGTTGACCAGAGCCAAGAAGGACAGACTTGAAGCTGTGAAGGATAGGTATACTGGGAACCTACAGCTCTGAAGAGAAAAGCACCCTGATTGTTGGAAGCCAGGCTATATGTGCAGCTGTGAAAGGAAGGTACCTTCGATTCCTAAAGCTGTGAGGAGAAAGGAATACTGACTATTGGGAGGTCAGGCCATACCTGTGTTCCAGTGTGGGATGGTCCCCCTTCAGGATGTGGCAACCCTGCTCCACTCTGTTATGAGAGCTTCCCAGCAGAGATATCCATTTCTTCTCAGCTCCAGACAAAGTTGGTAATTCTCTACTTCACTCTACTAAGGGGGAAACCCTTGCAGAAATGAGACAGTCTGCTCCCGCTCTGGTGACAAGTTGCTACTTCTGCCCCATTCCCATAATGGAGTTTCCCAGCAGAAGTGTCCATTGCTTCTCTGCTCCACTCCAATAAGGAGTTCTCAGAAGAGATTCTGCTCAGCTCTGGTAAAAGAAGGTCTTCACCTAAAACTCATTCAAGAGATTTATCTGGGAGTGAAAAATCCAGGAGAGTGGATGCCTCTGTCAGAGAGGAAAAAAGAGCAGCTCCAAACTGAACAGGCAGAGGGTCTTACATGGGACTTCCTAGGGGCTTAGCTTTTCCTAGGATAAGGTTTTCGGGGTGGGAATTGGTCAATTTTCAATCCCCGAGCTTGAATTAGCTCGGAGATTGGCCAGATTTCATGCTTAGTGATTGGTTGGTTTGTGCTCAAGGATGGTTGGTTTTCCTGATCAGGAATTCGTTGGTTTCATGCTCAGTTGTTTAGGGCTAGAGTGTGTTCTTTTGGCTCTGATTTCAGGGCCAAAGTGTGTGTCTTTCACTGGCTCTGGTTTCAGGATCAGGGTGCATTTCTTTGGCTGGCCTTTTACTGTACATGTAGGGCTTCATAAAGTGATAAATTTATTTTTTCCATGAGTTTGCAGGGAAAAACAACGTAAAAATAGATAAAATAAAAATTGAACAGATTGTTGATACTGCCAATTTTTTCTACAGAATAAATCTTTGTGTAACTGAATGCAAGTGTGTTGGACAAAGACATTACCAGATACTTTATAATAATAACCCCTCAGTATTTTTTTTACAGGTACTCAAAGACTATTTTAATATGTAGAGGCTTTAACAGATAGATTGTACACAAAAAGTTTTATTCCTGTATAAAGTACAAAACTTTATCACAATGGCTATTTTTAGGGTTTCTCTGCAGTATGAATTTTCCCATGATTTCGAAGACTACGGCTGCGTTTAAAGGCTTTCCCACACTGATTACATTCATAAGGTTTCTCTCCAGTATGTATTCTTTTATGCATTTGAAGATTACCATGTTGTGTAAAAGTTTTACCACATTGATCACATTCATAGGGTTTCTCTCCAGTATGTGTTCTTTCATGCATTTGAAGAGCACTGTGGAGTGCAAAAGCTTTACCACATTGTTTACAATCATAGGGTTTCTCTCCTGTATGTGTTCTTTTATGTATTTGAAGATTACCATGATGTAAAAAGGCTTTACCACAATGATGACATTCATAGGGTTTCTCTCCAGTATGTGTTCTTTTATGCAAGTGAAGATGACTCTGACGTGCAAAGGCTTTACCACATTGATCACATTCATAAGGTTTCTCTCCTGTATGTATTCTTGTATGCATTTGAAGAGCACTGTGATGAGCAAAGGCTTTACCACATTGATTACATTCATAGGGTTTCTCTCCAGTATGTATTCTTTCATGCCTTTGAAAAGCACTTTGAAAAGCAAAGGCTTTACCACAATGATTACATACATAAGGTTTCTCTCCAGTATGTGTTCTTTTATGCATTTGAAGACTGCCATATTGGGCATAGGCTTTACCACATTGTTTACATTCATAGGGTTTCTCTCCAGTATGTGTTCTTTTATGTATTCGGAGAATACTGCGATGTGCAAAAGCTTTATCACATTGGTCACATACATAGGGCTTCTCTCCAGTATGAGTTGTTTTATGAGTTTGGAGATTACTGTGATGTACAAATGCTTTACCACATTGATTACACTCATAGGGTTTCTCTCCAGTATGTGTTCTTTTATGCATTTGAAGATTACTGTAACTTGCAAAGGCTTTATCACATTGGTCACATTCATAAGGTTTCTCTCCAGTATGTGTTCTTGTATGCATTTGAAGAGCATTGTGATGAGCAAAGGCTTTACCACATTGATTACATTCATAGGGCTTCTCTCCAGTATGTGTTCTTTTATGTATTTGGAGAATACTTTGATGAGCAAAGGTTTTACCACATTGGTCACATTCATAAGGTTTCTCTCCAGTATGTGTTCTTTTATGCATTTGGAGATTGCTATGATGTACAAAGGCTTTGCCACAATGATTACATTCATATGGTTTCTCTCCAGTATGTGTTCTTTTATGCATTTGAAGATTACTATGACGTACAAAGGATTTACCACATTGATTACACTCATAGGGTTTTTCTCCAGTATGTGTTCTTTTATGAATTTGAAGATGACTGTCATATGCAAAGGCTTTACCACATTGATTACATTCATAGGGTTTCTCTCCAGTATGTGTTCTTGTATGCATTTGAAGATTACTGTGACTTGCGTAGGCCTTACCACATTGATTACATTCATAGGGTTTCTCTCCAGTATGTGTTCTTTTATGCCTTTGAAGAGCACTGTCATAAGCAAATGCTTTACCACATTGATTACATTCATAGGGTTTCTCTCCAGTATGTGTTCTTTCATGTCTTTGAAGATGACTGTCATATGCAAAGGCTTTAACACATTGAGTATATACAGAAGGTTTCTCTGCGTTATGGCTTCTTTCATGTCTGCAATGATAATGGGCACATGTAAAAGCTTTACCACATTCGATACAATGTTGAATACAATGTTGAATTGTTGCATCTAAATTAATTTTACAATTTGGTCCAGTTGTAAAGAGGAATCAGATCTTAAGGTTTTAATCACTGTGTTAACACTCATGTTGTTCCCCTTCATTAAGATTTTTTTTTAATGTTTGAAGATACCTGTGATTGTAAGATCCTTTATTATGGGGTTCACATTTACAGAATCTTTTTCTATATGAGATTTTTCACATATCTGAAGAGAACTGCATTTATAAATTTTACTATACTATGGGTCAGACTATATTTACTAAGTTAACTAGGACAAACATAAGTCTTTACACAATCCTGGTACCCATAGGGCTTTCTGCAGTGTGAGTTTGTTGATGTACTAACAATGAAGCTGAAAAACCAATTACTTGTATACTTGAATCAAATTCAACAAGTATACTCAACATGGGGACTGCACCATATCTTCTAATTGTGCTGAGAGAGAGGTATGTTACATCTGTCTATATCCCTATGCTCATAAAGCTTGTATCCAGAGTGACATATGATATACCTAGTAAAGAAAGAATAAAAACTAAAAGGTTTCCACATTGAATTCACAGTTTGACTTTCTGTTTTTCATAGACACGTGGTATAATGATTAAGGTTCCTCCACAACAACTACCCCTTGACTCTTCACTGTAACTGCCCTTCTCACAGTCACTTATCACAGTCACAATAAGGATATGAGTAACACTAGCTTTACTATGGACCATTTGTTTATTAGAAGGTTTTGGAGCATATAATTATCACCTCCTCAATGTGCATACCTTTTGTATTATGAGTGCTATGAAACTAAATAGATTGACAGTTCTGCAGCATAGCTCTCATGCAGCTATGATTCAAATGGTGGTATCTGTTAAGGCATTGTTTGCTTGTCTTCTTTCCTAAAAGAATGCCTTGCAAATGCAATTCACCTACCTGAAATTGAGGTATAAGGTTTTGTGAGAATTTAATAATCATCAATGCACATTAAGCTGTGCTTATTTACACTGTTGCTTTTGTTTAAAACTTCAGGACACATTACAATTTCTTCAGAGGTACATTTCTCTTAGCTTGCAGGTGATAATTACCTTTCATGTCTTCTAGAACTTTGACAATGTTCTTCAATATTATGGTCTTCCCAACTGTATCCTAAAATATAGTACCAGAAAATGTATGATATATTATTGAAAATTGTGCAAAATTTAAGTTACTATCATCAGTGAACCTTAGAATCATGCCTGATTTATTCACCTCACTCTTCTTTCTCAATCAAATTTGTCTCCTTACTTGAAAACTTGAAGAAAATTCCCTCTTACCTATGGTAGTGAGGTTCCTGTAGGTCTCCAGCATCACATCTTTGTAGAGATTCTTCTGGGAACGATCCAGCAAAGTCCATTCTTCCCAAGTGAAGCCGACATGCACATCATCATAGGTCACTGCATTCTAAAATATCCGATACATGTGTACAACAGAAGGCATGACATTAACAACAATGTAAATATATACTTCTTTGACAGTATAGTCATATAACTCTGGCACTCCCCACACTGATTCCATGACATAGATACTATAATGTAATCAGCAAGTCACTTTAAAAGGAAACTGAATAGGAGGTTCACCTCTGTCATTTTTGTACCCTGGAAATAGGATATCATCTTGCAAGAGAAATGCCATTAAAAAACATACAGAAACAAGTAAAGAGATCAACAGTACAGAGTACACATGAGAAAAATTGTATGAACAATTACTAAATAAAAAAAAATAAGATGGACAAGTGTATTGGTTCATACCCTTAAACCTTGCACTTAGAAGTCAAAGGCAGGTATATCTGCCTTGGAGTTGAATGCCAGCATAGTCTATGCAGTCAGTTCCAGAACAGCCAGAAGTACATATTAAGACCCTGTTTCTCATGCAAAAAATCAAACAAACAAAAAAAGATAGAAAGAACTCAGAGGTTTTTAGTGACATTTCTGCAAAAAGTTATGTATTCACTCCAGTTCTATATTCATCTTCCAGAAAACTGAAATGCCCCAATTTAAAGTGTAACATCAATAATATTTTACTAAAAGGAACTGCATGTTGAACAGTTACAAATGGACAGATAAAAACATTAGCAATATAAATGTTGATCATAATCAACATGGGGCAGGAGTTGGCTCAATAGTAAAGAGCTCTTGCTGGTCTGGCATCTAGGTGGGGTCAATTGCCAGTACTTACTCAGGGGATCACAACTATCTATATTCCAAGTTCCAGGTTTCTGAGACCATCTTTTGATCACTGTGAGGACCAGGTCCCCATGTGGTTCATATCCATGTATACGGGTAAAATACTCAATTTCATTTAAAAGAAAAAGAAAGAAACACACAATAGGCAGGAAGAAGATGATATACTTGCAATCCAATAACTCAGAAGGCTCAGGCAGTATTAATGTCATGAATACATGACATCCTGGAAAACAGAATGACACTATCTGCCAAATTTTAAAATTCAAAATATGAGTGAAGCTCAGTACAACAGCATATGTTTGCCATGGGAAAAAATTTACATTCCAGGCCCATCACAGAATAATACAAAAACAAAAAAGAAGGAATGTTGGCCACCTTTAATCCCAGTACTTGGGAGTCAGAGTCAAGGGGATCTCTGAGTTTGAGGCCAGCCTGGTGTACAGAGCTACTTTCAGGATAGCCTAGGCTACAGAGACAATCCTTGTCTTCAAAAACAAACAAACAAATTTAAAAAAAATCAGACTAGCAAACTGGTTTAGCACTGAATAGCAATTTCAATAGCAATTCTAAATTATGTGAGTTAGGGAAGGAGTCTATAATGGTGGTGAAGGCAGAAGAAGGAAGCTGGGTGATTAGTTTCAACCACTACACAGTAGACACAAAGAACAGGAAATAGGCTGAGGACATGGAGACTCATATCACATCCACAATGACAAATGTCATTCAGAAAGTGTTCTCTTACTAAAGGTTTCAGAAGCAATCAAAAGAAAGTCACCAAAGAGAGACACATGTTCAAATACATCATATTATCTGGGAGGTTTTACATTCAATGAACTACATTCAGATCCAGGTCACTATAGGATAATGGTTATCCATGAAGAAAAAGCATTTAGTCACGTCAATAATCCTCACAGTCTGCAACAATCCCTACTTGGTGATATTGCATTTGTGCTCTAACAAATAAAGCTTGCCTCGAGATCAGAGGGCAAAGCTAGCCACTAGTTAACCATAGACTACAGGCAGTGGTGGCATACACCTTTAATCCCAACAATTGGGAGGAGGAAGCAAGAAGATCAGTCTAAAAGAGAAACAGACCAAGGTAGTGGAGGCTCACACCTTTGATCTCAGCACTTAGGATCTCTTGCCTTTGATCCCAGTACTTGAGAGGCACAGGCCTTTAATTCCAGCACTAGGGAGGTGAAGACCAGAAGTGATATGGCTGGGCAGAAAGAGGAATATAAGGTGGGAAGAGATAGGAGCTCAGCCCACTTTCAGACTGAAGAGTTGCTGAGGTAAGAAGTGGCTGTGGCTTGCTCCTTTTTCCCTCTGATCTTTCAGCATTTACCCCCTATATCTGACTCTGGGTTTTTATTATTAAGAACTGCTGTGGGATGTATGGCAAATGTGTTGCTAATTAATCAATAAAACACTGATTGGCCGTTGGCTAGGCAGGAAGTATAGGCAGGGCAAGGAGGAGAATAAAGCTGGGAAGTGGAAGGCTGAGTCAGAGAGACACTGCCAGCTGCCACGATGAGAAACAGCTTGTGAAGATGCCGGTAAGCCACGAGCCATGTGGCAAGGTATAGATTAAAGGAAATGGATTAATTTAAGCTATAAGAACAGTTAGCAAGAAGCCTGCCACGGCCATACAGTTTGAAAGCAACATAAGTCTCTGTGTTTACTTGGTCGGGTCTGAGAGGCTGTGGGACTGGCAGGTGAAAGAGATTTGCCCTGACTGTGGGCCAGGCAGGAAAACTCCAGCTACAAAGAACAATTAGAATTTGAGCTACATGTGACACCCAATGTGGGGCACAAATGCAGGAAAAAGTTGCTTGCTTGTGGCTTTGCAGCCACTGGCACAGGCTGGAGCTACAGGTACCTGGAGTCACTAATCCCCAGGCTGTTTTTCTTTCTTTTCCACAAGCTTGTGAGTGAGTTGGAATTTTTCTGTTGTAGCCTATTTGCAGCAAACTCCATAGACTTTTGGGCTCCAAAAACTGCAAGAGTTAACCACATTCACACATTCCCCCATGCAGACAGCTGGATCTTTGGCTTCCCTCTCCCAGTAGATTGTGGGGTTTCCCTGGACACCCTCATCAAGCTGCTGCCACACTAGGTAGCTGCCTTGAAAAACTGCTTGGGCTTCTATTGTACTACACAGAGCAGTCAACCTCATATCTTCACTGTCATCATTGGAAGATTTGGTGAGACAATTGGGAATTCTTAAAGGAAGGAATTAGTTAAGGGTATTTTCCCCACATTAAAAATTGGGAAACTCTATTACAATGGAGGGAGTTAGGTCTCTGTATAATACTTGACAGTTTCAAAATGGAGCAATTAAATGAGAGGATAATTAATTTAGGTGAGATTTATGTAATGTCAATTATAAATATCTGTTTTATATTTTTGTTATCACTAAAAAAGTTGGTTAATATGAGTGCCAAGATACAAGTTTTAGAAAAACTTATTAAAACAGATCACAGAGATATTAGGACCCAGACAAGAGGAATTTAAAGAAGAACCAAGCTCAGGATGGCATTATAAGGTTAGAGAGGAACAGCCTGAAGTTTTCAAATAGCCAACCTTTATTTATCCAGTAATCTTATAGGGACTGCCAAATGATAGACATCCCCAAGGCTGTGTAAGAGCTGAATGGATTCCTGTACAAATATTAGATTTAAGGAGATTCAAGGAAGTGATAGTCTCATATGGCATGAATTCATCTTTTGTGAAACAGATGTTAAACTCATGGTCAACTAGTAACAGAATTATTCCTCAAGACTGGGGAGACTTGTTACAGTAGTCTTGAAGCTTGGTCCTCAATTACAATGGAGTACCTGGTGGAAAGATGAGGCTAAGACCATTATGAAGTAGGGCTAGAGGTATGGCAATCTCCTAAGGCCAATTTCTTGGAGAGGGAGATTATACTAATATAGAAAGGTAATTTCTGTATAATGACCACACACTAGCTTTATGCCAAGCAGCAGACTTGAATGCTTAGGACAGAATTGAAGTAGAAAAGAAAACTGAGTCATTGACGAAACTTATACAGGGCTCGAAAGAAACCTTGACTAATTTCTTACAAAGACTGACTTCAGTAGTAAATAGAATGATACCAAATTAAGAAGCTAGACAAATAATAATTGAATCTCTTGCTTTTGAAAATATTAATGTACAATGCAAAAGGGTAATTAGGCTGTTAAAGGCAAGATCAACACCCTTGGAGGAATGAATCTAAGATATAATCAACATTGTTTGTTTGTTTTGTTTGTTTTTTGAGATAGGGTTTCTCTATGTAGTTTTGGTGCCTGTCCTGGAATTCACTCTATAGACCAGGCTGGCCTCGAACTCAGAGATCTGCCTGCCTCTGCCTCCCGAGTGCTGTGATGTGTGTGCCACCACTGCCCAATACAATCAATATTGAATCTCATAACCATGATGATGCTTGGACAGGAGAGGTGATTTCAAGATGTTTGAAGAAAAATCAAAATGTTTTGTGTTTCAATTGTGGTAAACAAGGTCACCTAAAAAAGGATTGTAAACAGGGCATTCCTAGAAACAATGTTTTTTTCTAAGAATGATCCAAACAGAACACCTCTCCCTTCTGAAGTATGCAGAAGGTGTGGCAAAGCAGACATTGAATCAATGAATGTAGAACCACAAATGATAGAAAGGCAACCCTCTGCCCATGGCAAACATCTGCAAGAGGCCCCATGACAAATTTGGTTAAGTCATTTCCTGTCATCACAGAGGAAATTCCTTCCCAGAGCAATTAAAGAACCTAATGCCTATTGTAAAAAACCATACAGTTCTGGATAATAGAAGAGCTTTAGAAGATGAAGCAAAAATTTCAAGAGAAACCATAAATCAAAGCTGATAAAGGTTAGATTTGAACAAGAAAGACCTTTTGATTAGAAGAGGTGATAGTTCATCAATCAGCATGACCATTCAATCTAAACTAACATAAAACTAACAAATGCTTTTCATTTGATCAGATATAACTTGCCAAAAGGGAAACTCCCCAAAGTTAGGGTTGGGGAGGGTTTTGTTTTTGTCTTTCTAGGAAAATAAAAACAACCATCTTGAGGAACTTAAAGACCTTCGGACAAATAAGCATCCAAAGAAGAAGTGTGAACTACTTGAAAAAAATTACCAAGAAAAGGAATAATCTGACCTAATATAATCTCTGGTCTCCAAAAAGATGATAAGGCCACACTACTATGATTCCACCAGGACTATGATAATTCCACTAAATTAACAAACACTACCCAAAGATTGACTTTGGACTACAAACTTCTCAAGACAATTTCAAAGTGACTAGCTGAGATGATCCAGTCTCACAGACTACTCTAGGCAGGACTTGAGATGAGTCCTACACTTTCCCATTACAAAGAGACTGGACAACAAGTGATACAACCATCTCTTCCAGAACTCGACAATTAATCCAAATTTTTCTTTTCAGGGTCCCCTAAAGATGCTATCACCCTCAGACAGCAGGAAGTAAATTTAAGAACATGACACCCATGTTCCCAGGAGGTAGGGTGAGTGATTTTTGGTTGTTCAATGGGTTATGGATATTTGTCATTGTTTAGGGTAGTTGGTTACAAGTTGTATTGGTAATGGTAAGGAAAGAAGCTGAACAAAGTAGATTAGATTCAGGGTTCTACTTTGAAAAAAAAAAGAAAGGAAGGAAGAAAGAAATGGGGATATGGATATGATAGGGGAAAAGGGTAGATTATTGAATCTACTCTAAAAAAAGATATAGATATGATAACTGAAACTATCTTTTCATTTTCACTTATTTCTGAACTACTTGTCTTTTTTTTCATTGTAGACCTGAATGAGTAATCACTAATGACCATCCAACAAATTCAATATTCCATTTAAGAAATTTTTAATTCTGCCTTACTAAATTTCCAGGCATAGGCAGAATAAGAAAGATTTTGGAGCCAAAACATTACACAAATGACCTCTAGCTCAATTTTTTTATGGAGTCTATCTATTTTTGACTGAAATCCTATGATCCCAATGTCTACTTCCAGCCATTACTCTCAACATCCCTATCTTCCTGGTCCTACAAGAATAGTCAATTAAGTTCTGTGTACAAGTTTCTATGGTTTTTGCCACCTAAAGTCTTGATATCTTCTACATTCTTCCAAAAGACAACATTCCCTGGTTTGACCTAGCAACAAAATCACTTTTGGTATCCCATTTTTGTTCTAATTTGCTTCTCTGTTGCTGTGATTGAATCCATTAACCAAAAGATTCTTAGGTAAAAAAACAGGATTATTTGGCTGATTCTGTCAAGTTAAAGTCCACTATTTTGGAAGGCTGGGATAGAAACTCAAGCTGGCAACTGAAGGCAAAATCCATGAGCAAAGATTGTTTCCTGGTGTTCTCTCTTGCCTAGTTACCATCTCATGCTCAGATAGCTCCCTTTTTCATCCCAGGCCCACTTTCTTAGGGGTATTGCTACCCTCAGTGGAGGAGCCTTCCCACATCAATCATCAATCAATACAATATCTTATAGACATAGGAGTTTTGGGCTATTATGAATAAAGCCACTAAGAACATAGTTGAGCAAGTGTCCTTGTGGTAGGATGGAGGATTGTCTTTTGGGTATATGTTCAAGAATGGTATAGCTGGGTCTTGAGGTAGATTGATACCTAATTTTCTGACAATTCCATATTGATGTCCACATGGCTATACAAGTTTGCACTTGCAACAGCAATAATGGATCCCTTTGCTCCATGTCCTTGACAGCATTATTTGTCACTTGTGTTATTGATCTTAACCATTCTGACAGGTGTAAGGTGATATCTCAAAATAGTTTTGATATGCATTTCCCTGATGGCTAAGGATGTTCAACATTTCTTCAAGTGTTTCTTAGTCATTTTAGATTCCTCTACTGAGAATTCTGTTTAGAGGTATACCCCACTATAAATGGATTACTTGGTTTGTTGTTATCTAGTTTCTTGAGTTCTCATCATCCTGAGTGAGGCAACCCAAAGCACATAGACAAACATGGTGTGTACTCACTTATAGGTAAGTGGATATTAGCAGTTAAGTAAAGTACAATCACAATAATCACAGCTAATCACAGTACAATCCATAGATGCAGAGAGGCTAAGTAACAAGAATGGCTCTAGGGGAGATGCATGGATCTTCCTGAGAAGAGGAAGTAGAATTTGTGGCCACACTGGAGGCAGGTGGGGATGGGAACTGGAGGGATCAGGTGAGTAAGGAAGGGACAGAGGGGGTGAATACAGGGAGAGATGACTGGAATAGGGGACCTTTAAGAGTAGGATATGGAAACAGTGAAGTGCAAACTTCCGGGAACCTATAAGGGTGACACTAGTGAGGACTCCTAGTAATCGAGAGTATGGAAGCTGAACCAGCCATTTTCTGTAAGGCTCCCAGTGATGGGACTAGGATACCAAGCCAGCCACAAAACATTAGACTCACACTTTTCCTGCCTGTAAGTTATGCTAGGGCAATGGTGGTTCAGAGCTTCTGTATTGGACAATCAATGACTGATCTAACTTGAAGCCTAAGTTGTGAGAAGAAGCCCATGCCTGACACTGCCTGGATGGCTAGGAACTGGAACTTGGATGGATCAGAGAACCAAGGTAGAACCAAATACTGCTCACCCAGAAAAAAATCAATAAAATGATTCATAACTAATACTCTGATATAGTCATATATTGGTACCTAGCCCAAGTGCCATCAGAGAGACTTCTTCCAGCAGTTGATGGGAGCACATGCAGAGATCCCTATACAAACATTAGCTTGAGCTCTAGGAATCCTGTGGAAGGATGGGGTGAGGATTGTAGAAGCCAGGGGCGTTGAGCAAACCAGGAGAACATGGCCCACAGAATCAACTAAGCAGGTCTCATCGAAGCTCAGAGAAACTGAAGTGGCAATCATGGAGCCTGCATGGCTTTGTGCCAGGTCTGCATACATGCTATGGTTGTTTAGCTTGGGGTATTTGTGAGACTCCTAACTATAGGAGTTGAGGTGTCTCTGACTTTTGCCTGCTCTTGAGACACTTTTCTTCCTATTGGGCTACCTTGTCCAGCCTTGATATGAGAGTTTGTGCCTAGTCTTAGTGCACCTTGTTATGATGTGTTTGATATCCCTGGAAGGCCTTCTCTTTTCTGAAGGGAAAGAGAGTAGCAGTGGATCTGGGGAAATGTGGATTGGGGGGGCTGGAAGGAGTAGAGGAAGGGGAGATGGCAATCAGGATGTATTTTATGAGAGAAGAATACAAGGAAAAAAGAAAAAAATGAAAATGCAGTTAGTCTAACTTCAATAATCCTCATAATCTGTAACAGTCCAAACAGTGCAAATGCCCAAAGTCTCTTCTGACAATCAAGACAATCTCTTGGCTGTCACATCTTGTAAAATCAAGAAACAAATTAAGGATTTCCACCATACAATGGCACAGGATATATTCCCATTCAGAAAAAGAGAAATATGGTTGTGTTTCAGCTCCAAACTCAGGCAGACATCCCCTGCTCAGGTGCATGTCACACCAGCCCATGAACAGTAAGGCAGGCCACCAGTCCATGAAATTTCCACTCTCCCTACATTCCCACAGACACAATCCCCATGAACCCTACAGCTGTCACCTCCAAAGCCTTATCTTCTCCCCCTAATCAGATGGCTATCATCTGCTCAAGTTCAGGCCACACCAGCCAGAAGAATAGGTAAGCAAACTGAGGCAAAGACTCCCTGCTGGACCAGAGGTCATGCCAGCCATCAGAAATCCATGTATGCTACTCACCTGTCAAACTCCTCCATTCTTTTAATAATCCCCCAACATGATCCCTAATCCTACTTCCCTCCTCACCTCTGTGTTGCAGCCTCCAACTTGGGTAGAGACCTCTTGCTCAAACAAAGGATACCTGTCAGAGACCAAACATGGACCATGGAAAAGTACTAGCTAAGCCAGAGAATAAGCCCCTACCCTAAACCAAAGATAAGGAACAGGTCAGGCAGGTCAGGTAGCATAGCAACAGAACAATGGGCCCTGACCAGTGACCTTACCACCTAGCAGCCTCACGACTTGCATGTAGCCCTTCACCTGCACGTCCCCCTTCACCTGCACATACGGCACGTCATGCACCCCTTCCCTCCTTCCCTCCTTCCCTCCCCCTCCCATGCTATATAAGCCTTGCTGAGGAGAATAAAATTTGCAGCTTGATCAGAACACACTGTCTTGCTGTCTTCTCTCGTGTCTCCCCCATCCCTCTCATTCTCTCCCACAGGTGGGTCACCCCCATTGACACCCCGCTGGCCGGGGCAGATACCCATCTGCCAGAAGTCCATGTAGGCTACCTGCCCACAGATCTTCTCTACTCTCTCAGTGTGTCCTCAACACTATCCCCAAGCTCTCTCCCCACTTCCCTTTTTTCAGCCCCAAACTTGGGCAGATATTCCCTGCTGGGAAAGGCCACACCTACTGCAAGATTTCCAGCCCTCAACTTGCAGTGAAAAGCCATATTCAACCATAGGCCACACAGAGCAGAAGACCAGAGAGCAAATAGAAATCAGAGAACAAAACACTCATCCAAGAAAGATAAACTGAGAAATTGGCACCTAGACCCACAATCACTTCAAAACAAGATATGTGGACACCAGGATAAGAACACAATCAACAACAGCCAGACCAATGTCCCTATCAGATTCCAGCTATCCTACTACAGCAAGCCCAGAATTTTCCAACATAGTTGAATCACAATTAAGAGACCTTAAGACCAACTTTATAAAGATAATAGAAGTCCTTAAAAAGGAAGTGAATGAATCACTTAAAAAAATCAGCGAAAGGAAAAATGAAATATTGGAGAAAATGAATAAATCCCTTAAAGAAAGCCCCCCCCAAAAAAAAAACATGTGAGGGAAATGAATAAATCTGTTCAAGACCTGAAAATGTAAAGAGAAACAATTAAAAAATGCAAACTGAAGGAATTATGGAAAAGAAAATCTACATAATCAAGCAAGACCTACAGAGGTAACCTTCACCAAAAGAATACCAGACATGGAACAGACAATTTTAGGCTTTGAAGATATGATAAAAGAAATGGATATATTGACCAAAGAAAATGTTAAATCTAAAAATTTCCTGAAATTTAAACATCCAGGCAATCTGGGACACTGTGAAAAGATCAAACCTAAGAATAATAGGAATAGAAGGAGAAGAATCTCAGCTCAAAGGCCCAGAAAATATTTGAAAAAAAAAAAGATATTTGAAAATTTAAAGTTAATTTAAATAAAATTTAACTTAAAGAAAGACACAGGAGAACACAGTCCACAGAATCAACTAAGAAGGGCTCATAGGAGCTCATAGAGTCTGAAACAGTAATCACAGAGCCTGCAGGGGTCTGCACCAGACTCTCTGCATATAGGTTATGGTGTTGTAGCTTGGTGTTTTTGTGGGTCTTTTAAGAGTAGGATGGGGGTGTCTCTCACTCTTTTGCCTGCTCTTGGAACCCTTTTTCTCCTACTAGGTGGCTTTGTCCAGCCTTGATATGAGGGTTTGTGCCTAGTCTTATTGTAACTTGTTATGCAGGGTTTTGTTGATATCCCTAGGATATCTGCTCTAGTCTGAAGGGAAATAGAGAAGGAGTGGATCTGGTGACAAGGGGAACAGTGGAGAGAACTGGGAGGAGTGTAAGAAGAGGAAACTGCAGTCACAATATATTGAATGAGAGAAGATTAAATTTTGAAAAAAGAAAGAAAGGAATGTGGACACAGTGAAGGAAGACTGGACCAAGGCAAGACTAAAACTTAGCAGAGCAAAACAACAAATCCTGTAGCTCTGTCTCCAACAGGTGGGGCTTCATTCTCAAGGGGCACAGATAACTCTATCCCTGAAAATGTCCATACATGTCTCTCCTTTCCTACTTCCATCCCCTGTATGCAGCTCTCCATGGTAGATGTCTCATAGCACCTTTTTAAAATTTAATTCACCAGGAGATACTAAGAGCAGTCATTACAAAGTGAGTTTATCCCTTTTTTGAGTCTGGTAGCAAGGTGAACTGTGTCTAGACTTAGTACCAGCTCTAAGAGAGTGAGGCCCGTGAATTTTACAGAGAACTGAGAAGGCAGCTGAAGCCTTGGTTACTGCTGTTGAACTGTCAAGTGACATCAGAGATCTGAGAAGGAGAAATTTTACCTGAGTTAGTGATTGAACGTGACAGAGACTTACTTGCTGACTATGTAGACAGCACCTCAGGGTCCGCCATGGTCATTGAGGGCAGAGGACTCAGGGCAACAACATCAATCTTTGGCTGCCAGACCTAGATCTGCCAGGCCTCAGAAGATCTGACAGTCATGGTGTAGGAGCTTGTGGGGAAGACCAGTCTACCTTGTCTAGGCAAAAGTGAGGCAATGGATTCCCCAGAGTCCTGTTGTCTATGATCTGAAGAAGGCCCTGTCAGCAGTGGAGGCAAAAGGGAGTATTTGAGGTAATAGGAAGGTTTTTTTGTTTTGTTTTTGTTTTTTGTTTTGTTTTTCAAGACAGGGTTTCTCTGTGTAGCTTTGGAGGCTGTCCTTGAACTCACTTTGTAGACCAGGTAGGCCTTGAACTCACAGAGATCCACCCGACTTTGCCTCCCCCGAGTGCTGGGATTAAAGGAATGCACCACCACCACCCAGCTAATAGGCAGGTTTTTTTTTTTAGTGGCTGGTGCTTCCACTCTGGAGCAAGTTCTGGGTGGAAGTTCTTCTGTGCCCATCCATCTTCTTTGGAGGAAATAAAGGTGCTGCCAGGAGCCAGCATGTCTCTCTATCATAAAAAGCTTTTTAATTAAACATTTTAAATGCCATATTCTGCAGATCTCTGAGCATTTGAGGACTGTCTATTAGTTATGAAAGACTATCAGCTTATGCTTCCTAACCAACTTCAATATGTTAGCAGCTTTCATAAGACCAAGAAAAGGGGCTTGTGAGTTGGGGTCTGGCCCAACAGTGGGAAAGGAACCCTCTCATCTCAGGGAACCAGAAACTCCATTATAAAATATGTATCTTACTTATCAAATATGTTATTTAGCAAACCTAGGCCATCATTTATTTAAATCCTCCAGAAGCTTGGTGTTGAATACTTGGCAAAGACATAGGTGTAAATCTCTGAGTTAGCTTTTGTTAATCTGAATAGATCTTTATAATATTTAAATTCTATTATCATATAGAGTATATTATAAACCAGAGTTGAATCAAATACAGTTTACATTTCTATCATCATACAAAAAGTTCATACCAATCCAAAATATTTGAGGCTTGCTGTTATTTCACAGTTGCAGTTTTGTCACATTTGTGAACTTAATGCAAACACCTGAGATGCAGGTGGTCCTAGGCTACCCCTATAACAAGGTTCAAAAGAAGCAAGATTATTAAGGGGCTGGTAAGGCAGGTACCAAGGTGGTTTCCTTGTTGCCACTGCTTTTCTTTGTCATGGAGTTTCTAATGACCCCTGAGCAGTACATAAAAATAGAAGTGCTCTCCTAAGGCCTTGCATTGGCCCCTTGTTGAAGAAATGATAACCAGAGGAACCAATTGAGCAAATCTTAGGTCAAGGCCCCTTCTCTCCTGGAAAACTATTTAAGCTAGAGAGAGGAGAACAATTCCTCTAAATGTGTAACAGATTGTTCTAGGGCAGTGACATCTGCATCTACTGTCATTTTTTAAGGTCCTGTAGTTCTGATCTTTGAGTACAGCCAGATCATAATCCTGAATGATTTGTGTAGAAATAATAATTTCTTAAGGCCATATAATACGTCTTTGGTTCTGCATAAAGAAGGTCAAGTGTCTTATCTTATTGCAGAACCATTTTAGTTAACAAATTTATCAATTGACAGCTGCAGGTCCAGTTTCCTAGTATGTCAATGGGCAATATAGGTAGACATTTTATCCCCTATACCAGGTAGTTTCTCTTTGACTTACCCCTTTTAGCCTGTTTTGGGGGAAGGGACAATGTACTCACGCCTATAGACACTTTAAGGTGAAATGGGGCATAGATGGTCAGGACCCAACAAGACTGAAAGGCTAGTCAAAGGTAAGGAGGGAATTTAGGCAATGGGGCATCTGTCAGAAGCATGTGATTATATGACCCAGCTGAATCAACATGGAACAATCACATTGGCTAGGCTAGTATACATCAGCCTTTAGCAAGTCCAGAGCTTCTGGTTGTTTGGAGCAGATTGCAGTTAACAACTGATCCTTGGATATGTCTGTTAGCAAACAGGATGGTGGACTAGTCTCATTTGAAACTGATAAAATAATATGACTCTTAAATCCAGAAAACAGCTTTCCCTACAAGGAACACAACCTGTTCTCAGGGGCCTAAAAGAACACAGACTGGGACTGCAGGAAACTTTATTCCTTATTTGTATTTGATTGGACCTTCCTGGTATATTGTTACTGTTACAGAAAAGTAGTAATAGCTTCCCTTAACATAAACACACATGTCTCCATACTTCCATAGGACTGAAAATGTATCCTGCATTTAAGTAATCTGCAATCAAAAATCCTAACTTTCAACTGAAGAAGGGGAAATGTCCATGCCAATGAGCTACATTTGTTAGCAGATTTCACATTTGCTGCAATACACAATCATTAATTTAGACATATATTAGGGGAGAAAATAACTGCAAGAAAAATTATATTTTACTGGGCACACACCTGTAATCCCAGCTCTTGGAATGCAGAAGGATTATCCCAAATGTGAGACCAGCCTGGTTTACATAGATGAATTCCAGAAAAGCTACCCAGCAAATTAGCTCAAATATATCAATTAATTCAATAATTAAAATTTTATAAACAGGGTAAAGCTAATTTAGCTAAAATATTTTTTAGGCTTTGTGACAAAAAAGAAAGACACTTCCTTACACTCAGTCTCAATACTGTCCAGAAGAAAAGCCTAAGTCTTTATTCAAAGATAGGATACATGAAACAAAAAAGCCTTAAAAATGAAGAAATGAAGTCATCTAACAGCACAATTATCCTACTTCAAGAAAACCCACAGAAGTAAAAATTAATATAAAAAAAAGTTAAGCAATGGGATTGATCTATTTACTGAAATCACACCAAAGAAAAAAAATTTTTAAAACCTCAGACAAGTATTTCTAAGGAAGGAAGCAGCTCAGTGGTAGAACTTCTGCCTGGCATGATGCCTGCCTGAGTTTCACACAAAACATGAAAATTATCTAGAATAATGGAGAATCTAAGATATGCAAAAAAAAAAAAAAACATAATTGTAAAAGCAAATAAACTTTTCAGAAGGAAAGCTGAGTGATAATCATTATTTAGAACTAATTTGTATAGACTTGGGCCAAAAATGGGCAAAAAGAAAACAGAAATCACACAGGTCTGCATGACAAACAAGATTATTCCTCCACTCTGAATCAAACCCTGCAGGATGAACAAAGGAGCAATATTTTCACATTTTACTTGTTTAATCATCAGGCTGGACAGTGGCTTGTGTGGGGGTAAGAGCATCAAGACAAGGCCATCCTCAGGTGAATTTAGAATTCAAGGCCACCCTGGACTACTAAAGACCACTTTGCAAAACAAGTTAAGTCTGGCCTGAAATTTTTGGCCACATATGTTATTCTACTTTTGCAAAGCAAAACCAACACTGGTATTTAGTGGTCATATAAGAAAGATTTTAGCCATATGTGGTGGCACATACTTTATTCCCAGGGCTCCAGAGTCAGAGACAAGCAGATCTCTGAGCTTGTAGACAACCTGCTCTGCTCAGCAACTCCAGGCCCACCAAGGATACATATTGAAACTGTTTCAAAGAACCCAAATCCAAGGTCAGGCATGCTAGTGTAAACCTTCATTCCCAGCACTTGGGAATCAGAGGCAGGAGGATGCCTGTGAGTTCAAAGCCAGCCTGGTCTACACAGCAAGTTCCAGGACAGCCAGGGCTACATAGAAAGAATGTGTCAAAAAAACCAAAACAAAGTCTTATATCATTACATCAAAATTTTAAAGTTCTTTATTACTTAACCCTCAAGGGTCTTTAAAATTTGAGTGTCTCCAACAGGCACAGCCTTTTATGTTGATGAAGATTCAAAATGATTCTTCTAAACCATTAATAAATGCAAAAATATTTTATGCATCCTCTCCTCATAGTAGCCAAAGTATTTCAAGTATCACACTTTGCAAATATTTCTCTTATGGCTACCAGAACAGACTAGTTCTATGAGGTCAGAACTTTTCAGAACATGACGTTATGTCATACAAATAAAGAATAACAAATTGAACAAAAAATTCAGTCCTGTGTAAATTTATTCACCACATATATCCTAAGTGTTCTTTAAATACTAATACTGTTTTTGAACATTCCTTTGTGGATGTATGTGTTTGTGTGTGTATTTGTGTGTGTGGCGTGTGTGTCTGGGTATGTATTATGTGTATGTGTTTGTATGATGTGTGTCTTTATGTTTGCATTTTGTGTTTGTGTGCATGTTGGTGTTTGTGTGTGTTTGAGTGTATTTGTGTGTGTGGTGTGTGTGTTTATGTGTGTGAAATGTGTGCATTTGTGTGTATGTTGTGTATTTGCACATATGTGTATGTGAGAGAGAGGTGTGTGTGTGTGTGTGTGTGTGTGTGTGTGTGTCTGTTTGATGTGTGAGTGCAGGTATATGCTATACGTCATGTGTACTGGCCAATGGAAAACTTACAGGACTTGGCTCTTCCTACCATGGGTTCCCAGGAACAAGCTTATTGTGCTTGTACAACAACATGCTTTGACCTGGTGAGTCATCTCAAGTTCTCACAAATACATGTAAATAAACTTTATAAAATAATTGCTGGCACCTAAAGTCAGTGTAAATATACTGTCTTGTGTGATTGTTTTTCAAATATACAAGAACTAACTCGAGTTTACTATTGAACCATCCTAGGTCAACTTCATTAATTGGGGAGATTTTAGTGCTTAAAATAATTTTATCTAAAGCAACAGTGGCTACAGTTACCCAAATTCACTATATCCACTTGTCTATGCAGTTGCTAACACCAGCTTGAAACTTCTTAAGTGCTGAACATTAGCTAGATACCTTCGCCACAGGACAAAGTTAGCAATTTAAGATGCATACAAATTATAACACCATACATTGGTATAGGAAAGTGATAGGGAAGTCCTTAAAATTTAAAAAATACAGAATACCTATAGGAGCAAATAATCCCTCTAGTGTGAAGATTCCACATGATGCCAAGCTGAGAGTTCCTCCTTCTGTGAAACTCTCTAGACCTGCAGACTACAAATACCTACATTAAACGAGTTTTACTTAAAATCCCATTTTCTAGGCTCCATCTCCTAACTGCTATGCCTCAGAGTAACTCAGATGGCGTTGAGTAAGCTGCAGTGAGCTCTTCTTGGAATCCTGACAAGCAGCCAAGTTTAGTTGCCATTAGTCCACACATGTTGAGTTTTTGTTTTTAAATCTTCCATATCAACCCCCGCAAAAGGGTGAATGGCTCAATGGATGTGATCAAATGCCCTCAGTCTCTGCAGCCTCAGTTATATAGCTCTCATTGGTGGAACCACTTTCCTTCCTAACTCTAAAAGAGGCAGTACACCTAGGCTCTTTGGATACAACTTGGATGCTATGAAAATGACTCTATAGAGGACTCCTAGGAATGGGGGATGAGGAGCCTGAACAGCTTTCTCTAACCAGGCAAGGCTTTCAGTATTGGGACTAGGACACCAACCCAGCCATGAAACCTTCAACCTACAATTAGTCCTACTTGCAAGATGCTGCATTATTGGTGACTCAAAACTTGTAGGAGTGGACAACCAATGACTGGTCTAACTTTGGGCCCATTCCATGTGAAAGAGCCCAAGCCAAACACTGATTGGATATCCAAGAACCTGAAGCTCAATAGTCCAGAGATCTAGAATAGAACCAAACAAGACTGAAAAAAAAGTCAATGAAAGGATTCCTAATGATATTCTGCTATACTCATAGAATGGTAGCTAGCCCAATTGTGTTCAGACAAGCTTAATCCAGAAACTGATAGGAGCAGATGCAGAGACCCACAGCCAAACACCAGGAAACCCTGCAGATAAGAGAGAGGAAGAATTGTGGCATCCAGAGGGATGTAGGGAGAACACAGCCCACAGAATCAAATAACCAGGTGTCCTAGGTACTCACACAGACTGAAGCAGCAATCATGGATCCTGTAGGGGTCTGTGCTTGGTCCTTTGCATATATGTTGTGAGTACATACCTTGGTGTTTTTTTAGAACTCCTAAAAGTAGGAGTGTGTGTAGGGGGGTGTCTGCCTCATTTATCTGCTCTTGGTACCCTTGTCCTTACATTGGGTTGCCTTATTCAGCCTTGATATGATGGTTTGTGCCTAGTCTTATTGTAACTTGTTATAGCACGTATACAGGCTAGTTTTGTGTGTCTACTTGACACCAAGCTAGAGACATCAGAGAGGAGGAAGCCTCACTTGATGAAATGCCTCCATAAAATCTATTAGTGAGGCATTTTCTCAATTACTGATCAATGGAGGAGGGTCCAGCCCACCGAGAGTGGTGCTATCCCTGTGCTAGTAGTCCTGGGTTCTGTAAGAAGGGAAGCTGGGCAGGTCATCTGAAGCAAGTCAATAAGCAGCACTCCTCCATGGCACTGGCATCTGCTCCTGCTTCCGGGATCCTGCCCTGTTGCTTCCCTGACTTCCTTTAATAGTCAACATCAATCTGGAAGTGGAATCCAAATAAACCCTTTCCTCCCCATCTTGCTTTTTGGTCATGGTGTCTCATCACAACAACAGAAACCCTAACTAAGATATCATGTCTAGTTGACATCTGAGAGACCTCCTGTTTTCTAAAGGGAAATGGAAGAAGTAGGGGGTGGGTGGGAGAGAGGTGGAGGGCTGAGAGGAGTGGAGTGAGGAGACACTGCAGTTGGGATGAGAGAAGATTAAATGAAAAATAAATCAAAGAGGAATGTGGACAAGTGAGGGAAGATTGGACCCAGGAAAGACTAAAACTTAACAGGGCAAATGCCAAATCCTGTGACTCTGTCTCAGACAAATGGGGCTTCATTTTCCATGGGCATAAATGGCTCTAGGCCTGCAAATTCCCATCTCTCTCTCTCTCTCTCTCTCTCTCTCTCTCTCTCTCTTGCTACTTCCAATCCCTTATGCAGCTTTCCATGGTAGATGTCTCAGAGCTTGGGTATATCAACATCCTGTGGTCTCAAATTCAACCCACCTTCATCTTTACCACTTTAGGAAATGAACTCTCACACTCTCCTCACTGAGGCTCTGAGTCTGTCAAACATAGATGGGTACAATAGTGATGAACTGACCACAGAAGAGGAATCCATGACCTTTAAATGTTGCATCTTTCTTGCTTCCAGAATCAGTACAACATGTGTGATCCCGCCAAGTTTTGATGGACCCTGCCAAACGTGGACCACAGTTGCGGCGGCAGATTCTGTATGAAGTTGCTTCCTGGGACTAGGAATCACTTTGTTTACTCCTTCCATAAATTAAAGGCTCAGCTGGATAGAGTCTTAGCCTTGGGGCACAGTCCTGGGTCTCCTTCTCTTTAATGGTATTAAACTCCTTGACAATTCCTGACTCTTTTCTACCTCTTGACTGTCATATGAACCTACCTACTGCTGTTTTTCTCTACAAAACAGATTTTTCATTTCTTTCTAAGTCCACTTGTTCTTCACTGTAGATCTGAATGAGTCATCAATAATAACCATCAAACACAAGCAATATTTTGTCTAAGAAATCAGCCTGTTACTTATTCACTTTCTCGGGACACCTGGAGAATAAGAAAAATTTGGAGCCAAAATATCATACAAATTGGGGGAGGAGTGGGGCAAAAACAGTTTGACCACACAGCTGCCATGACAGGCTTGGAGACCCAGACACAGCTTCTGTGACAGGCTTACTGGCAGGCAACAACCAGATCCAGGAGAAGCCATGAGCTGACCCCGCCCAGGGAGGGCCTACATCTAAGGGGAAATTCCCGATAGTCCAAACATTCCCAGCACCCTAGACAATGTCAGCCAATCAGGGTCCTGAACCTTGGAAATCCTCTCACCCCAACCTCTGCTATGATAAAAAACCCCACCCTGCCCATGCTTGGGGCTCTCTGCTCTCACCCCCGCTTTGGGACAGAGTCTAAGCTCCAAGCTTGAAATTAAAGGCTCTTTGCTTTTACATATGGAATTCAGTCTCTGTGGTGGTTTTTGGGAGGTCCCCATGATCCGGGCATAAAACCAGGCTTTGGTTAGTGAGACCACAGCAAAATGAGGCTGTAACTATTTTACTGACAGCAATAAGATTTTTTTATGCCTTTATCAGAAACAGAAGATAATGGCAATTTTCCAGGATAATTACAATTGTAGTTGCCATGACACAGGACGTTTGCAAGTTGTATAGGGTACCCAGGATTAATGTTTAAGACCAATTGTCCTATTAAGCTTCTATGCTTCCTTGACTACTAATGGATCATACAGAGAAACACAAAGCAGCCTGAATGCTTCACTGCCTGGGTGGGTGCATCAGTCTCTCAGGAACTGGAAGGTGCATTGTGCCCCAGGAGCCATGGACTCTCACCTGAAAAACCTATGACACATGTCTTTCAAGGCAGGTAGGCCAGGCCAACTCTATGGTTCCCTGTGTTGCTCACTAAAATCCTATGACCTTGAGCTCCACTGTCTGCCATTATCTCAACATTCCAATCCTCCAGGTCCTACCAGAACCGCTGATTAAGTTCTGTGCACAGCTTCCTATGGCTTTTGCCATCTAAAGTCCTAATATTTTCAATATTCCTCCAAAGTCAGCATTCCCAGGTCCTTTGTAGCAACAAAATCATATTTGAGGTACCATTTTTTGTTCCAACTTTCTTCTCTGCTGTTGTCATTAAATTCTCTAACCAAAACTCACCCAGGTAATGAACAGGTTTATTTGGTTGATACACCTAGGTCAGTCCTTCCTTGTGCAAGCTAAGGATAGAAACTCAAGCTAAGAACTGAAGGCAAAACATGGGGAAACATTGTTTCCTGGCTTTCTCTCTTACTTAGTCACTTTCTCATGTTCAGCTAGCTATCTTTTTTGTTTGTATGTTTGTTTGTTTTTCAAGACAGGGTTTCTCTGTGTAGCTTTGGAGCCTGTCCTGGAACTCACTCTTGTAGCCCAGGCTGGCCTCCAACTCACAGAGATCCGCCTGCCTCTGTCTCCTGAGTGCTGGGATTAAAGGCATGAGCCACCGCCGCCCGGCTCAGCTAGTTATCTTATCCAGCCCAGGCCCACTTGCTTAGAGTCACTGCCAACTCAGGGCAAGAGTCTTCCCACACCAATCATAATCAACACTGATTATGATCTCAGATACTGAAACCTGATATTCTGATTTGGCATGCTCTCAATTGATGCTCCCTCAGATGACCCTAGGCTATGTCATGTTGAGGGCTAAGACTAATTAGGAAAAGGAGGCAATAATATACAAGACAGTTTTAAAGATCTAAAGCCCATGTATTAATCATATCAATCACTTAAGCAGCAAAAACCAAAACACAAAAGATAGCAACAACTAAAAAACATAGATATGCCAGGAAATGGGAAAAGGCAAGTCTCTGAGATCAAGAAGAGAAAATGAAAACTGTCTCTCCACAGAAAGTTCCCAAACCAACAAAAACTCAAGGAACTCATAACAAGAAATTTCATAAATACAAAATTGGTGAAGGTCTATCATTTTCCAGAAAATAAACAATACAATTTGATTACAATGAATAAAATCAACACCATAGATGGCACTACTAAGAAAACAAGATACAAAGAAAGACCTACAAATATATATTATGGTCCCTTAAATAAGAACTACAAGATTCTAATCAAAATCAAACTCCAAGAAATCACTAGCCACCATTCTTCCTATGCACTCAGTTCTCTCCTTTGCCAATCATAGAAAATTGGTTGGGCAGGGAAGGTGTTCCACCAAAATTGGAGAGATTCGCTTGAAGCATTCTGATGTTTTAATTTTATAGAAAATAGTTCTGACTACTAAAAGGATCTCATTCTCTTATGATAAAGAAAAAGATGCCTGTTTGGATCACTTGCACATCATTTTGATTTCTGTGGTATGTGATTGCCTGTAAGTCTGCACCAGAATGAGGAAATCAAAACTTTTTAATATAAAATGCAAGATAACCAATTTTTTAAAGAATCAGTATGCGCCTAAAGCAACTTGTTTTGCTTTAATTGCTTTATAAGTCATGAGCACTTGTGAAAACAAGTTTATTACTATTTTGTGTGTATGTTTGTGCAAGAGAGAGGATGTCTTCTATATGTATATAAGTGTCATATAAAAAGAGAGGGTGTCAGATCAACTGGATCTTGAATAGTAGATAGTTTATGAGCCTCCCAACTTGAGTGTTGGTATCTGAACTCAGGTCACCCCAAGAAGAATATGTGCCAAGCCACCTGCCCAGACACATAGTACTCTTTATCCCATAAACTAAAAGTCCATCACAGATTAACAAGAAGAATATCAAAACCTAAATAAATAAAGAAGTAAATAAATGATCCTTGGGAACACGATGCATCAATATAGGATGCTGTGCACGGTATATTTGCACCATAAAGTGAATACGCTCCAATGACAATGCCAAACAATTTATAACAGAAAAGCTGATTACAAAGCTACACTCACAGTAGAAACACTCAGAATGCCCAATGGGATTATGAAAAAATAGTACACAGATAGACAACAATAGGACTTCTATACTTACCACAAAGCTACACAAATCAAGAATGTGTACAATGTTTGTCAAAGAACAGAGGGGATGGAGAGAAAAAGCCAAGAACAAAGGCAGGAAAATTGACAACTTTTAATCAAAAAAACAAAGGAAACTCATCCAGGAAACGTGTAATCTTGACAAATGTTACCCATCTCCCTATGAGTCTAAGTGTATAGAATTAAATAAACACAGACTTCACAACTTCCACAATATTAACTCAAAGTAACCCTCAGTTGTTGTGTTTCTGACCTCCAGCTACCGGTATTTCTTCCAAAGACAGAAGCCCCATGCTCTAATGCTTTCTGTAAATGGAGGTAATCTCCTGCTATGGCTTCTTGTGGTTTCAGGTAAACACAGCCCCACTGATGCCCAATCCCAAAACAACACAGAAAAATAATTTAAAATCTGCTTCCTGACACATGGATCATGGCACAAGATGTAGAATCTGCCCTATCCACCTGCCCAACACCATGGACACAGAAATCTCTGCAGATCAGAAACTCCCTTTGTCCCCTGGAACTGAACTTCACTGAATCACACCATGGTGGCTGGTGGTAGCAGAACATTAAAAGTATTCTAATCATGTATTGCTGAAGGATGATTCACATCACCTCTTTCAACCACTTCCTAAACTATTTGTAACATTTAGGAGACAAATCTGAATGTGGAATGCAATATTCAGAACTTCTAGGAACCAGACCTTCACTTTTTCCAATTTCTTTTCCTACCAAACAACACAAGCAATGCTTGTGTGTGCACACTGGATAGTGATATCACAAGCATCACATCCTCCAATGCCAAAGTTAAACAGCCACTCCATCCCCAGGAAATCCCACACAGGGAGGCTCAGAGGAAAAGGACCAATGCTCAGGTCATCACAAGGACCAACAGAACCACAGACTGACTCATGGTCCATTCAAGTCCCAGCAGAAATGACAGCACAGCAGACCTGCTCTGAATACCCCATACTCACCATGACATTGCTTGTGATCTTCCTTACAACTCCCTACAGCAGAAGCAGAGAAGAATCCTGGAAAGAACCTGCAAACTAGTACTGCTATTGCGAAGCCTTATCAGAGTCCTTCATTAGCTATGGCCACCCAGCTGGGTCTCAGAACGGATGAGCAGAGATCAAATGACTCAGGCAGCACAAGTGTTCCCAGCGCTACACTTCCAGCCCAGGAAACAGAGCCCTAGACTGGAAAGTTTGTATTTTAGTAGACATTCCTCCACTCTCCCAGAGCACTTTCTGTTCCTCCTCCAAGGCACAGGGTCCTTTATGTGCACATTCCATTACACACTCAATGTCCAGTGCAGCCAATCCTTTGCTGCTTAGTTGGGAAGTCCTGCAGCCAAACAGGTCACATTCAAACAGTGACCATTGATAAAGCAAAAAAGAGGCCATAAATAAGAAAACAAATGAAGTGTCAATGTAGGGCGTGGAGGCAACAAGGAGACTCTGGGTGTGATGTAGTTTTTCTCTTAAATAGTTATTCTGAAAAGTTCAAACACTCTTCTGGGCCATATGCTCCAGAGGCTAGGAATGTATATGAGAGCACTCCAAGGATGACTCACATCTTTCCCTTTAGCCTGTACATCTTACACCAGGAAAATAACAGTCCTGTTAGGCAGGGCCACAACATTTTACAAAGATCCTCTATTTTGGTTGAACTAGTATAACTGCAGGAATTTAGTTACATGATAAGGTCACTCCTGTGCCCAGATTCTTAATTGCTATGGTCTGTGGATGTCAAGAAATGGCCAGTCAGGACATTTATTGATGTCTAAAATTGATTACCTGACTCCATATTGCTAAAATCAACTACTGCCAAAGCAGGAAAGCTCTCACCCTCCTTCCTGCATTCCTTCTCTGTGCTGTGACTACATCAGCCTCAGAGTTGGTCAGGGAACTCAACTCTTGCACAGGTCCTTCTTCATTTGTAACTCCCCAGTAAGTCAGAGACATTGGAGGACACTCATTCCCTGGTCTCTTATCCTTCTCACTGACCAGTCAAGGCCCAGCCTGGAAGAAGTTGCAGGACTGCCTTCCCAGCACGGGGCAGCAGAGGCAGGATTAGGTATTCAAAGTAATTCTTAACTTCATAGCTCCAGGCAAGCCTGGGCTACAGGACATATTGCTCTAAACAGAAATAAATAAATCAGTAGCACTTGGGAAAAAAGGAATGACATTCTTAATGATCAAAAAACATTGCAGAACAGAAATAGAGATAAGATCAATAATGCACATAAAGAAAATGTTAAAAAAAATACCAATAAATGGCATTTAAAAATGATAAAAATAATATATTTTCAAGATTAAATGACATAGCTCTATGGACTTTGAAAAAGAGTAGGCCCTTTCTTAATAGAGGGAAGACCATTAATAAGAGACTGATTGATCTTCCCTGTAAGTACATGTTAGCTGCTGACATCTGTAACCTGACAAACACAGTTACATACAGTGGCCTGTTTCTCAAAGCTCTCAGTTGACTTAAACTATGTGAATCAGGACTGGATGTATCTGCACAGGAGAGTCTCCTAACGAAAATTATTGATAGTTACCTCAAGGTAACTATCTCAAATTGCACACCCACCAATCTGGTCTGTCTTTATTCACATGACATGAAACAATACATTCTGGAAAATTGCAAATTAACTCCTCCTGCCACAATCAGGACCTTTTTCATAATGATGACTCCAGCAGCTGATTGCCTACCCTGTTTCCTCCTGCAGTGTACACAATAAACTATTTCTCCTAATCTGGTCTGAATGCAGAAGCCACGCTCCACATGGAAATTCTTTTCCTATAACTGAAATGGACAGTTGACTACATGACTCAAATGGATAATTTTAAAACTTTGAGGTGGTAGTCATTTAATTTAAGAATTTTGGAGGTGTAATATAGGACAACAAGGTCACTGTCCTGGAGTGCAACAGTCTGAAATCAAGTCTACCTGGGTCAATAGAAGGGAGCTTGTCTCAGAAACATTTTGCTAAAGGCTGGAAAAGAAGCTGCTCTGGAAATACTTTGTCTTCCCAGGGAGAAATCACTCCACACATATAGGAGATTAATAAAGAAAAGTTTCTTTAATGATAGCATACTTCTATCTCTGTCTGCTCACAGAGGAGCCAGCCTGGACAGACTCTGCATTCCACTTATGCTGTCATCCTTAAGGTTCTTTTAGGATCATGCCCCAGGCTACACTTTGAACAACTTATATAGGGACAGGAGACTGCAAGTCTGAACACTTACGCAGATGGGAGACTTACACAGCAAAGATATTATCAGAATTACTTCTGAAGTACACCAGTGACCTGATACAGCAGGTCATTCTTCAGTGACAGGGTCCTGAGGTGAAAGTGCCAGGGAATGAGAAAAACAGGAAAAGTAGAAGGTAGAAAAGATAAGAGCTGGGGTGGGGAGGTCTTGCACAAGCTATGTCTCATGCCAAGTAAGCTACTTAAGAACAATAGCATCATGTATATACTTCCAGGGGGAAATGGAAGGAACTTCTATGAAGTCAGCAGAAACTGTCATACAAGGGGACAAATTCAGGAGGAGTCTAATCATATAATACTGCACAAGGGGACACAGTATCTTAAGGACATTACTGACTCAGCCTACAGTGGCCCTGGGACTGACAACCACAGCTCCATGTGGTGGGAAGAGTTGGGTTCTCAGGATCTGAAGGAACCCCTCCTCAAAGGCCCTGGCCCCAGACCACTACCAGCTCTATATTCCTGGTTTTAGAGAAGAAGCTCTGTTTTGTTCTCAATATATCAAGGCCTTAGGCCAAGCTCCCATGGACTAGGCCCCAGGCTGTTAATCCCTCTCCCAAGAATGTTCTTCCTCCCTGTCTGAGGGCCTAAATGAAAGCCTTGCTTGACCAGGCCAGTCTTTAACACACCAGGGTTTTACTTTTCCAATAGTTGTCACCTGGTGTCATACTGCTCATCTCTCAGAACTAAGCTTTTCTCGAGAAAAGTGGAACTTGAAGGCCCACCAGGCCTTAAGGGAGGTTGTGACCCTGTAATGCCGCCTTGAGCAGCTTGTTAGAGGCCTGTTCTTTGATACAGTGGCTGGTTGGATCTAGTGGCTGGTTGTCAGTCAGGGGTGTCTCCTTTGTGACTGTTTGGAGCCCAATGTCTGGACAATCCTGGTCAAAAAAATATGTAGCCTAACATCCTTATCGCTACCAGGCCTGGTTAGCACAGACTCATCTTTGGGGTTTTGTAGAGGCACTGCTCCCTTAGCTACATTCTACATTGTGAAACTATCTACCAAGATTTGTAAAACATTTATATCACCCATTCTACTCTTCTACATCACAGCTAAGTAGAGGAGTGCTACCCAACACAAGCCATGCCTTTCACAACCTCCACAAAATTAACTGTAAATGATCTTACAGGTAAAGGTTAAATGCAAAGTGCTGAACGTCTAGAAGATACTGGAGAAAGTAGGCCTCTCTAAGTTTGGCACCCTGCCTGCCATGGATGCACCAAAAGCATGGTGTTATTGACTACAAATACGTTTCTACACACAGCTCCCTGCTCCCAATGCTCTGAAAAGACGCAGCTCACAGATCAAAGTTATTCTGAGGCCTGTGCATCCAGGGAGTTGCAGGAACCATGTGGGAATGCAAAGGACAGGGAATCTGGCTGCAGATTCCTACACAGCCCCAAGGAGGACCGGCCAAACTGCCTCCTGCACCTCCCCATCTGCTCATCCTCATCTGGGGACAGCAGCTCCTCACTCACCATGTCGTGGCTTCCCAGTTCGCCCATTGCACTCTCACAATTTCCCGCAGCAGCACTCACAGCACAGCACACAAAGGCACTGGCATCAGCTCCTCGGCAAAGCCAAGCCCTCCGACTCCCGGAAGGGCCCTGCACCACTCTGACTGGCAGTTTGGCTTGGAGAACCTGATTGGCTAGTGAGGCCTGAGTGACAAGAGCACCTAATTAGGGTTACAGTGTGCTTAAAGACACAGCACAATGGTTTCTGACCTGGCCTTCCACTCCAGACCCAGACCTTTTCCAGGCTGCAGAGATATGCATTTCAATAGCACTTGCTCTGGCTCCTACAGCTGCGGTCTTCCTGCACTCCATAGGCACTTCCCCTTCTTCCTCCCGGACACAACGTGACTAATTTGCACAGCCATTTGCTCAATGTGGAGTGGAGTGATTCCCCATCCCACAGGTGAAGGGTGCCCAGAATATTCACAATTTTAAAGAGAGATTTAAGGACACAAAAGGAGATGTTTGTTCGGTGGCTTCACGCTGAGGTGAGGTGAACTGAAGGTCCTTTACCTGTTAGTCACAGGCACTTCAGAGAACAAGGAGAGATATGCAGGGACCAGATAAAAACACATGATGATAGATTTGTCTCCCACCAGAAGGCTGAATGGTGTCTCCATTGCTGTCCAAGTTTTCTTCCAGAATTCAGGGCAAAGTCTTGACAAATGAATAATAATAAAAAGAGTAGTCTTCAGGGTAAGTTGAATAGTTAGAGAATAATGGAGCTAGGAAGAATGTCTTTATGAGAACTATTGTTAGCCAGCACTTCTTCAGTGGGCAAGTGAAAAAAAATAAGGTTGCATTATTTCAGGTTGTCTTCATGAGCAGAACCGGTAAAACTCAATCTCTCCATGTGTGTAGAAAGTGGATTTATTAGACTGTCTCCCAAGCCGTGGTCCAGCCAGTCCAACAATGGCTGTCTACCAATGGAACGTTGAAGACTCCAGTAGTTGTTCAGCCCATGAGGCTGGATGTCTCGGCTGGTCTTCAGTATACACCAAAATTCCATAGTGTAGGCTCTAATGCCGATAAAGGAATGAACTTGGTAGCCAGGGATAGGGCAAGCAGGCAAAGAGAGAGAGCTTTATTCTTCAATACCCTTTATATATGTAGGTGGCTACCAGAAGGTGTGATTCAGATAAAGGTGGATCTTATTCTTGGTTTGAAGGATTTTTGCTGTTTTTGAGACAGGGATAATCTGTGTAGCCCTGAAACAGATTCTGTAGACCAGGCTGACTTCAAACTTAGAAAAGTTGACTGCCTCTGTCTCCTTCTGAGTGCTGGGGTTAAAGCTGAGCACCGCCACCAAGATGCTGAAGGTGGATTTCATCACCTCAAATGATCCAGATTGAAGATGGGTCTTTAAGTTCAAAACCTTTAAGAAAATTCCCTGATAGGTGTACCAAGACTTTGAGTTTTAGTCATTCCAGAGGTAATCAGTTTGACTGAATAGCCATTACAACATCTAGACAGAGAACTGAGAAAGATTTCTTACCTGCAGGAGGGAAGGAGAGCATGGGAGTCATTTCCAAAGCAGTGCTTTTCCTAAACAAAGGAAGCATGGGGACTTACTTAGGGAATCTGGACACGTTCATGGAGAGTTCTGCCTATTCCTAAGCATGCTCAGTTATCAAATCTACTTCTAAACACGATCACAATGGAAAACCAGGACATTTAGGGACATTCTTAGCTAAAAGTCATGGAGGTACATAAAATTTATAAAAATAATGGAAAGAAATGCCTCTGGTATGTTCATCTTGTACCACAAGATCCTAGCTGAAAATTTTGTAAATGACACTATGAAAGTAGATTGCTTTGGAGCCTATGTTACATGTCTGTGGGGCATTTACCCTCCAACCCCACAGTTCCCCAGAGTTTTCTTGAGTGTGGGCAGCAGGAAATATTAGATAGAAGGATTTATATTGTGGAGAGAAACAGATAGAAAATAAAGGAGAGCCTTGAGAGGGCCTGGAACCTTTTCCAAGGGCCCCAACTGTCTCTGCCCCAGGGGCAAGGGGTGGAGCACCAGGTGTCTGACCCTGACTAGGCTGCCTTGTACAGGAAACATAATCAAGAACAGAAAATTTGGATTGGAAAATACTTGAGTAGTTAAGAGTACCGAAGAATCTTCCAGAGCACTCAGCTTCCATTCTCAGTACATATGGAAGCTCACTACTATCTGTAACTCCAGTTCCAGGGGTCCTGACATCATCTTCTGGCCTCCCTAGTCATCAGGAATGAATGGGGTACAAAGACATGCACACAGGGAAAAAAGCCATACACATAAAATAATGACTGAAATTAGATTTGTTTTTTAAATGTTTTTTTTTCTTAATTTTTTTTTATTTATTTATTATGTATACAGTGCACATATCCCTGCAGGCCAGAAGAGGGCACCAGATCTCATTACAGATGGTTGTGAGCCACCATGTGGTTGCTGGGAATTGAACTCAGGACCTTTGGAAGAGCAAGCAGTGCTCTTAACCTCTGAGCCATGTCTCCAGCCCTAGATTTGTTTTTTTTGTTTGTTTGTTTGTTTGTTTTTTTGTTTTGTTTTGTTTTTCAAGACAGGGTTTCTCTGTTTTGGGCCTTTCCTGGAACTCACTTGGTAGTCCAGGCTGGCCTCGAACTCACAGATTTCCGCCTGCCTCTGCCTCCCGAGTGCTGGGATTAAAGGTGTGCGCCACCACCGCCCAGCCTAGATTTGTTTTTTAAAAAAGCCACACCAACAAAAACCATAAGAAGAGATGACTTGCACCATAAAACTTATTTTTCAAACTGTGTGTGGTGGTGAACTCTTTTAATACAGAACTCCAGACACAGAGGCAGGAAGATAACTGGAGTTTTAAAGCATGTGCTACATAGACAACATCAACACACACATACACCATCCACACAATGTTAAAAAAATTGAATAATAAAGAGCACAGGAGGTTTGGGATATCTCTTAATTTCCAGGCAATCTCCATGAATTCAAGCTGCTTAGCCTGCATAGTGAGTATGAGATTAACACATGTCTAAATAACATACAATAACACACACACACACACACACACACACACACACACACACACACACACATATATATATATATATATTTATTTGAATATAATTTTGCTTTGTTGTTTCAGACAGGATCTCATTAGAAAGCTCCAGCTGACCTGGAACTCCTTATGTATAGTTTAATGAACAGTATATACATTGAATCTTATAAAACAAATTCTGGTAAATATTTCATTCTGTAGCGTTGGCTCATTACTCAAAGCATGACAGTTTTCTATACAAGAGGGAGTTTCCAAGCAATTTTTACTTCATATTTACTTATATTTGAATAGAACTGGAAATGGGGGAAATTTTACACTGTTTACATGCCTATAGGTTATTTTCCTTCATCTGATCATTGTATGAAATCAGTAACAATCTTTTCTTGAACTCTTTCTGTTTTAGAAACATTTTAACTTGTTTGTTTGTAAACTATGTTGTTTGGACTTCTTGTGTTAATGCTTTATAAAAAGATCCTGTCTCAAACAACAAAGCAAATTATACTAATATATGTGTCTGTTTGTGTGTGTGTGTGTTACTGTGTGTTATTTAGACATGTCTTACTTTCATACTCACTCTGTAGGCTAAGCAGGTGTGAATTCATGGAGATTGCCTGGCTCTGCTACTATGCTCCAATATGTTAATTACTGAGAATGATTTCACAGGGAACAAGGGCTGGCAGCTGAAATGACTTTAAGAGATGTTGTCCCAAACCTCCTGTGCTCTTTATTATTCAATTTTTTTAACATTGTGTGGATGGTGTATGTGTGTGTTGATGTTGTCTATGTAGCACATGCTTTAAAACTCCAGTTATCTTCCTGCCTCTGTGTCTGGAGTTCTGTATTAAAAGAGTTCACCACCACACAGTTTGAAAAATAAGTTTTATGGTGCAAGTCATCTCTTCTTATGGTTTTTGTTGGTGTGGCTTTAAAAAAAAATCTAATTTCAGTCATTATGTGTATGGCTTTTTTTTTTCCTGTGTGCATGTTTTTGTACCCCATTCATTCCTGATGACTAGGAAGGCCAGAAGATGGTGTCAGAACCCCTGGAACTGGAGTTACAGATAGTAGTGAGCTTCCATATGTACTGAGAATGGAAGCTGAGTGCTCTGGAAGATTCTTCGGTACTCTTAACTACTCAAGTATTTTCCAATCCAAATTTTCTGTTCTTGATTATGTTTCCTGTACAAGGCAGCCTAGTCAGGGTCAGACACCTGGTGCTGATTAAAAAGTGAATTCTCCTTCAGGTGAGAGAATTACCCTCAGGCAGGGATGAGCTCCCTAAGTCCAACATGGTCAGACTTAAACCAAAAACATACAAATAACAAAAATGGACTCAGCAGGTGTACTCATATATTTCAGTGTACTTACTCATACATACTTAACAAGGAGGAAGTTGGAAGGGAAGTATGTGGAAAGAAATGGAGGGAGAAGAAAAAGGGGAAATTGATGTAATATGTTTTAAGAAAAAATTTAATAAAAAAAAAAAAGAGGGGCTAGAGAGATGGCTTAGCAGTTAAGAGCACTGGGTTTTGTTACAGAGGATCCAGGTTCCGTTCCCAGAACCTACATGGTAGTTAACTGTGAAGGCCTAGACTTAACTTTACAGGCTCAGGAATGTTGCCATGACAACTTGAATGAATACACAGCAGTATTCTTCTGCAGACATCCTGTCTGCAGTTTATGGCCCTTGGAGATATCTAGATAACCCTGATGAGCAATCCAGTAATCCTGTTCAGTGGGTTGTGGTTCCCCACCAAAAGTCTAACCCACTGATTTCAAATGTGGTTTGGCACCCAAAATCTAGACCAATAGTTTCAAAAAATCACCTTGCCCCATATCCCTCCTACCCAGTCCTAGATTGCCAATTCCCAGCTTGTGGTTTTTTCCCTGTAAAAACTCTCTACCTGGGCCACCACCACATTTCCTTCCCTCCGCTGTGCAGTGGCCAGGGTAAACATGAATAAAAGGACCCTTATGTGCTTGTATCAGAAACCGGCTCCTTGGTGGTCTTTGGGGGTTTTGGGAAATGGGTACAACTGCAGAAGCAGTCAACTTCTCTAAGTTTGAGGCCAGGCTGGTCTACAGAATGAGTTTCAAGGCTACCCAGAAAAACCCTCTTTCAAAAACTGCAAAAATCCTTCAAACCAAGAATAAGATCCACCTTTATCTGAATCACACCTTCTGGTAGCCACCTACATATATAAAGGGTATTGAAGAATAAAGCTCTCTCTCTTTGCCTGCTTGCCCTATCCCTGGCTACCAAGTTCATTCCTTTATCGGCATTAGAGCCTACACTATGGAATTTTGGTGTATACTGAAGACCAGCCGAGACATCCAGCCTCATGGGCTGAACAACTACTGGAGTCTTCAACGTTCCATTGGTAGACAGCCATTGTTGGACTGGCTGGACCACGGCTTGGGAGACAGTCTAATAAATCCACTTTCTACACACATGGAGAGATTGAGTTTTACCGGTTCTGCTCATGAAGACAACCTGAAATAATGCAACCTTTTTTTTTTTTTTCACTTGCCCACTGAAGAAGTGCTGGCTAACAATAGTTCTCATAAAGACATTCTTCCTAGCTCCATTATTCTCTAACTATTCAACTTACCCTGAAGACTACTCTTTCTATTATTATTCATTTGTCAAGACTTTGCCCTGAATTCTGGAAGAAAACTTGGACAGCAATGGAGACACCATTCAGCCTTCTGGTGGGAGACAAATCTATCATCATGTGTTTTTATCTGGTCCCTGCAT
The DNA here is from genome assembly GCF_949786415.1 of Peromyscus eremicus. NCBI lineage: Eukaryota > Metazoa > Chordata > Mammalia > Rodentia > Cricetidae > Peromyscus > Peromyscus eremicus. Next base: position 102,155 of record NW_026734415.1, read on the forward strand.
ATCTCTCCTTGTTCTCTGAAGTGCCTGTGACTAACAGGTAAAGGACCTTCAGTTCACCTCACCTCAGCGTGAAGCCACCGAACAAACATCTCCTTTTGTGTCCTTAAATCTCTCTTTAAAATTGTGAATATTCTGGGCACCCTTCACCTGTGGGATGGGGGGAATCACTCCACTCCACACTGAGCAAATGGCTGTGCAAATTAGTCACGCTAAGTGCCTATGGAGTGCTGGAAGACCGCAGGGTCAGGAATTGGAGCCAGAGCAAGTGCTATTGAAATGCATATCTCTGCAGCCTGGAAAAGGTCTGGGTCTGGGGTGGAAGGCCAGGTCAGAAACCATTGTGCTGTGTCTTTAAGCACACTGTAACCCTAAGGGAGGTGATCTTGTCACTCAGGTGTCCCTAGCCAATCAGAGCCCCCAGGCCAAACGACCAGTCAGAGTGGTGCGGGGCCTTTCCTGGAGCCAGGGTTGTGGGCTTGGCTTAGCAGAGGAGCTGGCGCCAGTGTCTTCAGGTGCTGTGCTGTGAGTGCTGCTGCTGGGAGCTGTGAGGGGCCATGGACAAGCGAGGAACCTATGCCATGGTAAGCAAGGGGTTGCTGTCCCCAGATGGGGAAGAGCAGATAGGAAGGTTCAAGAGCCAGTGTGGTGGGTCCTCCCCAGGGCTGAGTTGAAATCTGCAGCCAGATTGCCTGTTCTGTAAGTTTCCATGGGGTCCCTGCAACTCCCTGAACCCTGGCACAGGCCTTGGAATAACTTTGCTCTGTGGGCTGCCTCTTTTCAGAACATTGGGAACAGGGAGCTGTGTGTAGAAACATGTTAGTAGCCAACAACACCATGCTTTTGGTGCCTCCATGGCAGGCAGGTTTCCAAACTTAGAGAGGCCTACTTTCTCCAGTATCTTCTAGACCTTCAGGACTTTGCACTTTAACCTTTACCGGTTAGATCATTTACAGTTAATTTTGTGGAGGTAGTAAAAGGCATCTCTTGTGTTGGGTAGCACTCCTCTACTTAGCTGTGATGTAGAAGAGTAGAATTGGTGATATTAAGCAAATCCTTTTCCTGTAACTGCAATAGACACATCACTACATGACTCTACATGACTCAAATGGAGAACTTTAAAACTCTGAGGTGGTAGACATTTAATTTAAGAATTTTGGAGGTGTAATATAGGACAACAAGATCATTGCCCTGGAGTGCAACAGTCTGAAATCAAGTGGAGACTTACTTGGCATGAGACATAGCTTGTGCAAGACCTCCCCACCCCAGCTTTTATCTTTTCAATTGGTGATTGCTTAGTAGGTTGTAAGTCTGAAAAAGTAGAATTTAGCTAAGGGAGGATTGCCTCTAAAACTTAGATAAGTCTATACTAACAAGGCCTGGTAGAGATAGAATGCTATGATACATATTTTTTCACCAGGATTGTCCAGACATTTGGCTCCAAACAGTCACAAAGGAGACACCCCTGACTGACAACCAGCCACTAGATCCAACCAGCCACTGTATCAAAGAACAGGCCTCTAACAAGCTGCTCAAGGCGGCATTACAGGGTCACAACCTCCCTTAGGCCTGGTGGGCCTTCAAGTTCCACTTTTCTCGAGAAAAGCATAGCTCTGAGAGATGAGCAGTATGACACCAGGTGACAACTATTGGAAAAGTAAAACCCTGGTGTGTTAAAGACTGGCCTGGTCAAGCAAGGCTTTCATTTAGGCCCTCAGACAGGGAGGAAGAACATTCTTGGGAGAGGGATTAACAGCCTGGGGCCTAGTCTATGGGAGCTTGGCCTAAGGCCTTGATATATTGAGAACAAAACAGAGCTTCTTCTCTAAAACCAGGAATATAGAGCTGGTAGTGGTCTGGGGCCAGGGCCTTTGAGGAGGGGTTCCTTCAGATCCTGAGAACCCAACTCTTCCCACCACATGGAGCTGTGGTTGTCAGTCCCAGGGCCACTGTAGGCTGAGTCAGTAATGTCCTTAAGATACTGTGTCCCCTTGTGCAGTATTATATGATTAGACTCCTCCTGAATTTGTCCCCTTGTATGACAGTTTCTGCTGACTTCATAGAAGTTCCTTCCATTTCCCCCTGGAAGTATATACATGATGCTATTGTTCTTAAGTAGCTTACTTGGCATGAGACATAGCTTGTGCAAGACCTCCCCACCCCAGCTCTTATCTTTTCTACCTTCTACTTTTCCTGTTTTTCTCATTCCCTGGCACTTTCACCTCAGGACCCTGTCACTGAAGAATGACCTGCTGTATCAGGTCACTGGTGTACTTCAGAAGTAATTCTGATAATATCTTTGCTGTGTAAGTCTCCCATCTGCATAAGTGTTCAGACTTGCAGTCTCCTGTCCCTATATAAGTTGTTCAAAGTGTAGCCTGGGGCATGATCCTAAAAGAACCTTAAGGATGACAGCGTAAGTGGAATGCAGAGTCTGTCCAGGCTGGCTCCTCTGTGAGCATTAGACAGAGATAGAAGCATGCTATCATTAACGAAACTTTTCTTTATTAATTTACTAAATGTGTGGAGTGATTTCTCCCTGGGAAGACATAGTATTTTCAGAGCAGCTTCATTTCCTGCCTTTAACAAAATGTTTCTGAGACAAGCTCCCTTCTATTGACTCAGGTAGACTTGATTTCAGACTGTTGCACTCCAGGGCAATGATCTTGTTGTCCTATATTACACCTCCAAAATTCTTAAATTAAATGACTACCACCTCAGAGTTTTAAAGTTATCCATTTGAGTCATGTAGAGTCATGTAGTGATGTGTCTATTGCAGTTACAGGAAAAGGATTTGCATGTGGTTCATGGCTTCTGCCTTCAGACCAGATTAGGAGGAATAGTTTATTGTGTACATTGCAGGGGGAAACAGGGTAGGCAGTCAGCTGCTGGAGTCACCATTATGAAAAAAGTCCTGATTGTGGCAGGAGGAATTAATTCATAATTTCCCAGCAGCATGTATTAATTCATGTGAAGTGAATGAAGACAGACCAGATTGGTGGGTGTACAATTTGAGAAAGTTACCTTGAGGTAGTGAATATTGAATCTGCATTAGGAGACTCTTCTGTGCAGATATGTTCAGTCCTGATTCACACAAATAAGTCAGCTTAGAGACTTGAGAAATAGACCATTGTCTGTAACTCTGTGTGTCAGGTTACAGATCTCAGCAGCCAACATGTACTTACAGGGAAGATCAATCAGTCTCTTATTAATGGTCTTCCCTCTATTAAGAAAGAGCCTATTCTTTTTCAAAGTCAATACAGGTAAATTTTTTAATCTTGAAAATATATTATTTTTATCATTTTAAAATGCCATTTATTGGTATTTTTTTTAACATTTTCTTAATTATGTGAATTATTGCTCTTATCTCTATTTGTTTCTGTTCTCCAATGTTTCTTGATCATTAAGAATGTCATTCCTTTTTTCTCAAGTGCTATTGATTTATTTACTTCTGTTTAGAGCAATATGTCTGTAGCCCAGGCTTGCCTGGAGCTGAGTTGAGAATTACTCTGAATACCTAATCCTGCCTCTGCTGCCCTGTGCTGGGAAGGCAGTCCTGCAACTTCTTCCAGGCTGGGCCTTGACTGGTCAGTGAGAAGGATAAGAGACCAGGGAATGAGTGTCCTCCAATGTCTCTGACTTACTGGGGAGTTACAAATGAAGAAGGACCTGTGCAAGAGTTGAGTTCCCTGACCAACTCTGAGGCTGATGTAGTCACAGCACAGAGAAGGAATGCAGGAAGGAGGGTGAGAGCTTTCCTGCTTTGGCAGTAGTTGATTTTAGCGAGATGGAGTCAGGTAATCAAACAGGCCATTTCTTGAGGTTCACAGAGTCCAGTCAAGAATCTGGGTAAAGGACTGACCTTATCAGGTAATCAAATTCCTGCAGTTACACTAGTTGAACCAAAATAGAGGATCTTTGTAAAACGTTGTGGCCCTGCCTAACAGGACAATTATTTTCCAGGTTTAAGATGTACAGCTGAGAAAAAAGGTGTGAGTGATCCCTGGAGTGCTCTCATACAAATCCCTAGTCTCTGCAGCATATGGCCCTAGTAGAGCCTGTTTCAATTTTTCAAATAATTATTTGAGATAAAAACTACATCACATCCAGAGTCTCTTTGTTGCCTCCACGCCCTACCATGACCCATCATTGTTTTCTAATTTATGGCCCCTTTTTTGTTTTAACAACAGTCACTGTTTGAATGTGACCTATGTTTGGATGCAAGACATCCTAGCTAAGAAGCAAGAGTTGGTCTCCAGGAGAGTGGAGGAATGTCTACTAAAACACAAACTTTCCAGACTAGGGTTCTGTTTACTGGGCTGGAAGTGTAGAGCTCGGAACACTTGTGCTGCCTGCGTATTTGATCTCTGCTCACCTACTAGGGGAGCTGCTAATATTCTGAGGCCCAGCTGGGTGGCCATAGCTAATGAAGGACTCTGATAAGGCTTCGCAATAGCAGTACTAGCTTGCAGGTCTTTTCCAGGATTCTTCTCTGCTTCTGCTGTAGGGAGTTGTAAGGAAGATCACAAGCAATGTCATGGTGAGTATGGGGTGTTCAGAGCAGTTCTGCTGTGCTGTCATTTCTGCTGGGACTTGAATGGACCATGAGTCAGTCTGTGGTTCTGATGGTCCATGTGATGACCTGGGCAGTGGTCCTTTTCCTCTGACTCTCCCTGTGTGAGATTTCCTGGGGATGGAGTGGCTGTTTAACTTTGGCATTGGAGGATGTGATGCTTGTGATATCACTATCCAGTGTGCACACACAAGCATTGCTTGTGTTGTTTGGTAGGAAAAGAAATTGGAAAAAGTGAAGGTCTGGTTCCTAGAAGTTCTGAATATTGCATTCCACATTCAGATTTGTCTCCTAAATGTTACAAATAGCTTAGAAAGTGGTTGAAAGAGGTGATGTGGATCATCCTTCAGCAATACATGATTAGAATACTTTTAATGTTCTGCTACCACCAGCCACCATGGTGTGATTCAGTGAAGTTCAGTTCCGGGGGACAAAGGGAGTTTCTGATCTGCAGAGATTTCTCAGGTGTCCATGGTGTTGGGCAGGTGGATAGGGCAGATTCCACATCTTGTGCCATGATCCATGTGTCAGGAAGCAGATTTTAAATTATTTTTCTGTGTTGTTTTGGGATTGGGCATCAGTGGGGCTGTGTTTACCTGAAACCACAAGGAGCCATAAGGGGCTGCAGAGATCACTTCCATTTACAGAAAGCATTAGAGCATGGGGCTTCTGTCTTTGGAAGAAATACCAGTAGCTTGAGGGTCAGAAACATAACAGTTTAAGGGTCACATTGAGTTAATTTTTTGGAAGTTGTGAAATCTGTGTTTATTTAATTTCTATACAGATAGAATCATAGGTAGCTGGGTAACATTGGTCAAGATCACACTTTTCCTGGCACAGTTTGTCTCCCATCCAGTAGTCTCCCCATTCTCTCTACCTCCATTTCTCCTTGCAGCCTGCTCTCTCCTGTCCCCATCCCCACCCACCCCTAGTCTATCCAGAAAATCTATTCTGTTTCCTCTTTCCAGGAAGATCCATGTGTCTCCCCATGGAGCCCTCCTTGTTAATTAGCCTTTCTGGGTCTGTGGATTGTAGCATGAATATCCTTTACTTTACAGCTAATATCCACTTAGAAGTGAGTTAATAGTATGTTTGTCTTTTTGGGTCTCAGTTAACTCACTGAGAATGAATTTTTTTTTCTAGTTCCATCCATTTGTCTTCAAGTTTTATGATGTCCTTGTTTTAATAACTGAGTAACACTCCATTGTATCAATATACCACATTTTCTTTATCCATTCTTTGGATGAGGGACATCTATGCTGTTTCCAGTTTCTGGGTATTAAGAATAAAGCTGCAATGAACATAGTTGAGCTTGTGTCCCTGGGGTAGGATGAAGCATCCTTTAGCTATATGCCCAAGAGTGGTATATTGTCATCTTGAGGTAGATCTGCTCCCAATTTTATGAGGAACTGCCATTTTGATTTCCTTAGTTGCAGTACAGGTTTGTAAATATTATTTCCCATACAGGAACCAGAGTGCTGTAGTTAAAATGTTGTTCAACTCAGGCCATTCTGAGGTTGAAGAGTTTTTCAGTGACTTGAAATTCTTAGGCCTTCTCTTACTATCCTGAATAGAATTTTAATTTTGTTGTTTTGTTATCTAGCCCAGGCTGGTCACCAATTCATGGCAGTTTTCCTCCCAACTTCTGAGTGCTGTGGATATATGCCATATAGTCCTCTGGGTAGTTGAATGTTAGTGACATATCTGAAAGACTATGTTCACCTCTTCTTGTAGAATTAGAAAGCAAAGTGTTTCAGCCAATGAGAGCTTTATAACCAAGGCTGCAGAGACTGAGAGCATTTGTTCACATCCATTGTGCCAACACACATTTGTGGGTGTTGATGTGGAGGATTTAAAAACATCTCAACAAGTGTGGAGTAATGGTATCCAAATTTGGCTGCTTATCAGGATTGTAGTAAGAAGAGCTCACTACAGCTACTCAACACCATCTGAGTTACTCTGAGGCATTGCAGTTAGGAGAGGGAGCTGAGAAAATGGGATTTTAAGTAAAACTAGTTAAATGCAGCTCTAGAGAGTTTCACTGAAGGAGGAACTCTCAACTTGATATGTGGAATATTCACACTAGAGGGATTATTTGCTCCTATATGTATTCTGTATTTTTTAAAGTTTAAGGACTTCTCTGTCATCAGCCTATACCAATGGATGGTATTATAATTTGTATGCATCTTAAATTGACAACTTTGTCCTGTGTGTGGCAAAGACATCTACCTAATGTTTTGCACTTAAGATGTTTCAAACTTGATGGACGGTGGTGGTGCATGCCTTTAATCCCAGCACTCGGGTGACAGGCAGAGGCAGGTGGATCTCTGTGAGTACAGAGACCAGCCTGGTCTATAAAGTGAGTTCCAGGACAGACTCCAAAGCTACACAGGTAAACCCTGTCTTAAAAAAATGAAAAAATAAAAAATAAAAAAAGAAGTTTCAAACTGGTGTTAGTAACTACATAGTCAAGCGATATAGTGAATATGATACTTGTAGCCACTGTTGCTTTTGATAAAACTATTTTAAGCACTAAAATCTCCCAACTCATGAGGTTAACCTAGGATGGTTCAGTAGTAAACTTGATTTTATTCTTGTATGTTTGAAAAACAATTACTGAAGACAGTTTATTTTCACTGATTTTAGGTGTCAGCAATTATTTTATAAAGTTTATTTATATGTATTTGTGAGATCTTGAGATGACTCATCAGATCCAAGCATGTTGCTGTACAAGCACAATAAGCTTGTTCCTGGGAACCCATGGTAGGAAGAACCAAGTCCTGAAAGTTTTCCATTGGTCAGTATACATGAGTTATAGCATGTACCTGCACTTACACATCAAACAGATACACTCACCTCTCTCTCACAACCAACACACACATTCACAAATAGACACATAACATACACACAAATGCACGCACACATCACACACATAAGCACATATACCACACACACAAATGTGCACACACACACTCAAACACAAACATACACAAACACAAATACAAACAAATATAAAGACACACACACAAACATAAATATACACACTGTACACATACCCAGGCACACACACACCACACACACAAATTTACACACAAACATACACCCATATACACCTACAAAGAAGCTTTTAAAAACAATACTAGTAGTTAACAAACATTTAGGATGTGTGGTGAATAAATTTATACAGGATTGAATTTTTTGTTCAATTTGTTATTCTTTATTTGTATGCCATAGCAGCATGTTCTGAAAAGCTCTGACCTCATAGAACTAGTCTGTTCTGGTAGTCATAATAGTTACATCTGCACAGTATGTTATCTGGAATACTTTGGCTACTATGAAGAGAGGATGCATGAAATACTTTTGCATTTAATATTAGTGGTTTAGAAAAATCATTTTGTTTCTTCATCAATATCATAAAAGGCTGTGCCTGTTGGAGACACTCAAATTATAAAGACTCTTGTGGGTTAACTACTCAACAACTTTAATATTTAGATGTAATGATATAAGACATTGCTTTGACTTTGACATATTCTTTCTATGTAGCCCTGGCTGTCCTGGAACTTGCTATGTAGACCAGGCTCTCCTTGACCTCACAGGCAGATCCTCCTGTCTCTGATTCCCAAGTGCTAGAATGAAGGCTTACACCAGCATGCCTGACCTTGGTTCTAGGTTCTTTGAAACAGTCTCAATATGTATCCTTGGTGGGCCTGGAGTTGCTGAGTAGAGCAGGCTGGCTACAAGCTCAGAGATCTGCTTGCCTTTGACTCTGGAGCCCTGGGAATAAAGTATGTGCCACCACATATGGCTAAGATCTTTCTTATGTGACCATTAAATGCCAGTGTTGGTTTTGCTTTGCAGAAGTTGAATAACATATGTGGCCAAAATTTCAGGCCAGACTTAACTTGTTTTGCAAAGTGGTTTTTAGTAGTCCAGGGTGGCCTTGAATTCTATAGTCACCTGAGGATGGCCTTGTCTTGATACTCTTACCCCCACACAAGCCACTGTCCAGCCTATGATTAAACAAGTAAAATGTGAAAATGTTGCTTCTTTGTTCATCCTGCAGGGTTTGATTCAGAGTGGAGGAATAATCTTGTTTGTCATGCAGACCTATGTGATTTCTGTTTACTTTTTGCCAGTTTTTGGCCCAAGTCTATACAAATTAGTTCTAAATCATGATTATCACTCAGCTTTCCTTCTGAAAAGTTTATTTGCTTTTACAATTATGAATTTTTTTTGTATATCTTAGATTCTCCATTATTCTAGATAGTTTTCATGTTTTGTGTGAAACTCAGGCAGGCATCATGCCAGGCAGAAATTCTACCACTGAGCTGCTTCCTTCCTTAGAAATACTTGTCTGAGATTTGAAAATATTTTTTCTTTGGTGTGATTTCAGTAAATAGATCAATCCCATTGCTTAACTTTTTTTTTTATATTAATTTTTACTTCTGTGGGTTTTCTTGAAGTAGGATAATTGTGCTGTTAGATGACTTTATTTCTTCATTTTTAAGGATTTTTTGTTTTATGTATCCTATCTTTGAATAAAGACTTAGGCTTTTCTTTTGGACAGTATTGAGACTGAGTGTAAGGAAGTGTCTTTTTTTTTTTGTCACAAAGTCTATAAAATATTTGAGCTAAATTACCTTTACCCTGTTTTTAAAATTTTAATTATTGAATTAATTGATATATTTGAGCTAATTTGCTGGACAGCTTTTCTGGAATTCATCTATGTAAACCAGGCTGGTCTGACGCTTGGGATAATCCTGCTACATTCCAAGAGCTGGGATTACAGGTGTGTGCCCAGTAAAATATAATTTGTCTTGCAGTTATTTTCTCTCCTAATATATGTCTAAATTAATGATTGTGTATTGCAGCAAATGTGAAATCTTCTAACAGATGTAGCTCTTGCTTGCAAGTATACAATCATTGCGATGGACATTTACCCTTCTTCAGTTGAAAGTATGGATTTTTTGTATTTTTGAATATGGATTACTTAAACGCAGGATACATCTTCAGTCCTATGGAAGTATGGAGACATGTGGGTTTATGTTAAGGGAAGCTATTATTACTTTTCTGTAGCAGTAACAATGTACCAGGAAGATCCAGACAAATCCAAAAAAGGAATAAAGTTTCCTGCAGTCCCAATCTGTGTTCTTTTAGGCCCCTGAGAACAGGTTGTGCTCCTTGTAAGGAAAGCTGTTTAAGAAGCATTCATTTACTTTATGGGTGCTAGGATAGTATATCATGTTGCAGTTGCTTTTCTTCTACCTAGGCTCATCACTGACCACAATCATGTTGAGAAATTCAGTGTTATTGACTCAGAATACTTGTGTTTTTGTTTGTTAGCCCTACATTGGCCACCCTTCATTATTTGAGGATTTGGTACATGAATAGAATGTAGCTTGATGAAATCCACCCCTTCTTTCCTCCACTTCTGTCCCCCTGCCTCCTTTTGTTTCCTCTTCTCTACTTCCTGGGTTCATTTTAGACTCACTGAGTTCACTCAGTGCTTGGGGAGGAGAGGGTTTATTTGGCATTCAGGTCCAGTTCACAGCCATCATGCAGGCAAGTCAGGCAGGAACTGAAGGTAGAGGCCGAGAGGAGGGATCTGAAATAGAGACCTGGCCGAACGCTGCTTACTGGCTTGTTCTTCCTGGCTTCTTCAGTTTTCTTTCTTTTTTCCTTTCCTTTCCTTTCCTTTTGTAATTGAAAATAGAGTTCCATGCAATATATTTTAATTATGATTACCCTTCCCCAACCCCTGCCTGATCTTCCTCTCTCATCCAAATCCACACCCCTTCTTTCTCCCTCTCATTAGAAAACAAACAGGCATCCAAATATTCTGTTTGCTTTCTTAAGTATTTAATTACCACCTGCCCAGGAATAGTACAGCTCCACAGTGTGCTGGTCCCTCCCTCATAAATCTTAATAAGAAACCTCCCTAGAGTTGAAGTTCCTCTTCCCAAATATCCCTAGCTTATGTCATGTTGAGGAAAATCCAACCAGGACAAGGACCATGAGTTTAGAGCCAGCATGGCCTGTGTAGTGAGACCTTGCCTGAAAATAAAATCAAACACCTTAATAAAATACACACAAAAAAATAAAGAAATAAATACTGAATTCTAATAATTAGTCTATCTTTTAGCATTACTCTTTTCAAATAATTTGATTCTCTTCCAAGTCTTTGGAAGATTTGGTTACAAAAGCACCTTGTATTTTTGTCTTTTCTTAAGTTTGGCTTTTAAGCAATTTGATAATTTTGTTCAAATATATAAAACGGAAATTTTGGGTGTGGGTAGGACCTGCTCTAGGGACAAGCTTCCCAAGTGCTGGGAGCAAAGCCATTAGACTCCTATTGCTATTAAAGGTATTAAAGTTGGGAGCCTCCCAAGTGCTGGGATTAAAGGTGTGAGCCTCCCAAGTGCTGGGATTAAAAGTCTGAGGCACCACTGCCTGGCCTCTATGGTTAACTCGTGGCTAGCTCCATCCTGTGATCTTCCGGCAAGTTTTATTTGACAGAACACACACACAAAAAATATCACACAACAGGTGTGACCTGCTCCAGGTATCAAACGCTATGATCTTTATTCTCCAGCAAATCTCAGGATGACACTTGAGGAAGGACACCCAAAGCTGTCCTCTGGTCCCCTCATGAACATAGTACCCCATACACACATGTGCACCTTCATATGAATACACATGCAAAATAAAAAGAAAAATTAAAGATCAGGAACAGTGAGAGGGGAAAATGTCTAGGAGTGTAGACATAACCAACCTAATTATTAAATAAGAAACACAGAACCAATGCAAAGAAGAAAGCCAAGAGGTCAGAGCTAAGAGCTAAAACCTTACCCTTCCTCCTGCAGTGGTCCTACCTCTCCGAACTCACTACCCCTGTGTTAATGTCTTTATATAGTGTTCCTGTTCTGCCTTCTCATTGGTTGTAAACCCAACCACATGACCGCCTCGTCACGGCCTGTCTGTATAGGCCTCCAGGTTTTCCTTGCTTGGTATTGAGATTAAAGGCATGTGTGTCCAATAATGGCTGTATCCCTGAACACACAGAGACTTACCCAGCTCTGCATACCAAGTGCTGGGATTACAAGTGTACGCCACCACTGCCCTGCTTTCCTATGGCTTGCTAATAGCTCTGACCCCCGGGCAACTTTATTTATTAACATACAAATAACATTTTAATACAAATAAAATATCACCATATAGGAGTTTATTTAGTATGAGAGAATTTTGTTGCTACAAGGCCAAGTTGAATTTTGGAACTTAAGTGGGAACTGATTGAAGTCTTAGAGAGGCATAGTATTCAGAAGAGCCATTTAAGTTAAGAGCATTAATAGGAATGATTAAGTGTAAATTAGTGGAGCAGAAGTCAGTTAGCAGCAATGTCTATAGGGTACCCCAAAGTGTCCTATCATTAGGGGAATGAAAGAACAAAATCACACCACTTGTGCCATTGATGCAAACACATATGTTGAATGTTCTACTGTTCACATACACACAGATTCCACAGTGCTTTTGTGGAGGCCAGAGGACAAGTATAGAGAATTTATTTCCTTCTGACATTTGAGTCTTGTGGATTAGACTAGTCTTTAGCCTTGGTTGCAATTGCCTTTATTGTCTGAGGCAGCTCCTTAGCTCTCCTATGGTTTTATTACTTTTATTTATTTGTGAGGATAATTTGCATATGTGCTAAGGATCTGACTCAGATGGTCTTGCCTGTCTATTTTTAATGCATTAAGCATACATAGGTTTGCACTGCCATCCTAGGACTTAATGCAGCCCAGCATAACTTTTATTCAGTTCCACAGTATATAACCATGTAGATTGCCTCTGGGTTTTATTATTTGTGTACTCATATACAGGTGATCATGTGTCCATACAGATATCCTAAATGTTTTCAGATTCAAGCTGTTTTAAAATCATTATTGATGACATAATTTTTCTGTTTTTGTCATCTCTAATCACATTGTGCTATGGGTCATTGTGTAAATACTTAAACATTTTTCAAGAGAATGATTTCAATTTCTGCATGTTAATTGAAGCAGCAATGTTTGTTTCTGGTATGGAGTAACATTAAGTAACATTTGCTTCTCACTTTGCTCATCAAATCTAAGATCTCATTTTACATGCATTTTAATGATTGGTCATTAAATACTTAGACAATTTTGCTGTACATGTACATAAAATATATAATATGTAATTTATAAAATATATAAATAGCAATTTTTTATTTTTACCTTATAAGACTCTTGAGCTACTATTTTTAGATATGTTTTGTTGCTGCTTTCAAATTTTATGATGAAATGCAAGAAAATTATAAAACAGTAATAACGCAGTGATATTAATATCAAAGTATATACCTTTATACTTATATTTATATATTTTAGCAGAGTATATACCTAGATCATCAGGGTGAAAACTGACTATCATAACTAAGAATAAAATACAATTCTGGATTTTAGTCTGCCTTTGAGGCTATTTAGAGGAACGGTGGTAGAATATTTTGATAGATAATAAAATGTCTACACCAGCATGCTTCATAGGTCCATTTGCTTGGAATATTTTTTCCCTCAGGTAAAGTCTGTCCTTTTTGTTGTGGTGTGTTTCTTGTATGTGGTAGAAGCATCAACCCTGTTTTCACATCCCTTTTTATTCTGTGTCTTCTCATTGGGTAATTGAGACCATTGTAGTGGTCTTTGCTCTGCCCAAGACCTTGGGCTGTATGGCTCAAAGGAGACAGTGCTCCCTGCACTTATACGTGACCTCTTATAAGGAGTTGGAGAAGGGTCACATGCTCCTTCTTCCTGCTCCTGCCTGTGAGGTGGGTTTGCTCCCAGTCAGATCATAGGATGACTTCTTCTGTCTATTCTGTTTCTGTAATTGTGAGAGCATTTTCTCAATTTATTACTCAGTAAATTCTGTTACCCATTTAATAGACTTGTGGATTGATTGTAATAGACCATTTATATTGAAAGGTACCAATTACCAATGATTGTTGATTCCTGTTATGTTGTTGTTTGTTTGTTTGTGTGTGTGTGTGTGTGTGTGTGTGTGTGTGTGTGTGTGTGTGTGTGAGAGAGAGAGAGAGAGAGAGAGAGAGAGAGAGAGAGAGAGAGAGAGAGTTTCCCTTTGACTTTGCTGGTGTGAGATTCTTTCTTTCCTTTGTTTCCCTGGGTGTAGTTACCCTCTGTGGGTTGGAGTTTTCCTTCTGAGAAGCACCTTCTGTAGGGCTGAATTTGTAGTTAGATATTGTTTAAATTTGATTTATTGTGGAATGTCTTAGCTTCTCCATCTTCTATGTCTTGGCTGGCATCTGTGGTCTCTTAGAGACTGCAGCACATGTGTCCAGGCCCTTCTGGCTTTTAGAATCTCCACTGAGAAATCAAGTGTAATTCTAGTGGGTCTGCCTTTATGAGTCTCTTGGTGTTTTTCTCTAAAAGCTTTTATTTTCTTTCTTTGTTCTGTATGTTTAGTATTTATTTTATCATGCTGTGAGGGGACTTTTTGTCTGGTTTAATCTCTTTGGTATTCTGTATGCTTCTTTTACTTTGATAGGCCTCTCCTTCTTTAGGTTAGGGGCATTTTCTTCTATAATTTTTTTGAGAATATTCTCTGTGCCTTTGACCTGAGTTTCTTCTTTTTCCTCTGTTCTTTCTTATTCTTATTTTTGTTCTTTTGTAATATTCTAGATTTCCTGGGTGTTTTGTGTCAGGAATTTCTTCAGATTTAACCTTTTCTTTGACCGATGTTCCCATTTCTTCTGTCTTGTCTTCAGAGCCTGAGATCCTCTCTTCCATCTCTTGCATTCTGTTGGTGAAGCTTGCCTCTGTAGTTTCTGTTTGAGTCCTAAACTTTTAATTGCCAGAGTTCCTCAGTTTGTGTTTTCTTTCATGCTTCTCTTTCCATTTTCAGGTCTTGAACTGTTTTATTCATTTCCTTCAAGTGTTTGTTTCCTTTCTCTTGGCTTTATTTGAAGGATTTATTCATTTCCCCTATGGTTGGTTTGTGTTTTCCTGGCTTTCTTTAGGGGATTTATTCATTTCCTCTTTAAGGACCTCTATCATCTTCATATAGCTGGGCTCTAATGGATGCATAAAGCCTTGGCTGTTATTGATTATGTTCCTGTGCTGTCCTCTAGGCATCTGGGTTCAGGATGATTATAGGTCTGGGTTTGTCCTTATTGGGTATGTGTATGTTCCTTGGTTTCTGTTTCATCTCTGGATCTTGAGATAGTGTGATGACTGTGTGTCACCTGATTTATTGGCCTGCTCTGCTGGTGTGTTCACAGGGAATACCTGCTGGTGTTGGTGGCTGGGATGCAGCAATGAGTGTGGGGAGAGAGATTTAGAGAGGATGGTCTGTGGGATCCACAGGATATGTGGACAGGGAAGGGGCCGGGAGGCTTCAGCTGGTGATCTGTTCCAGCACTAGAGACAAGTCTCTGGGGATTGGGTCTGGGAGAAGAGAGCACACCTCTGCCTTTTATGTTCTTCCTACCACATCTTCCACAATGACCCCTGAGACTTAGGAGGGGATTGAGCTATATCTGTTGCTTTAAGACTGAGCATTCCCCAGTTGTTTATTCTCTGCACCTTGACCAGATATGTATCACCATGTCAACCATAGTCTACTTTTAATTAGAAGCACTTAAGTTGAGGGATGTGAGGGCCATTCAGCTGTGAATATAACGGCAAGTTATTTTAAGTGAGTTTAATTCTATGTCCACTTAGTAGCATAATAGTAATACATTCTTCCCTAAGGCTTGTGACTTGTCTATTTTTAGGTTCTTAGTCTGATAATGGTGCCAGGTATGTGTTTCATGCTGTGGAGAGGGACTCAGATACAGTCAGGAGGTCATTGCTTTCTCCCATGATATTCGTGTTACTGTTGCACCAGTGGGCAGGTCTTGCCAGGTCAGTCATTACTGTAGCTTGAAGTGTTTGTAGTTTGGCATGGTGATGATTACTTGTCTCTTCCAGTAACTTGTATAACACCTTCCAGCACTATGAAAGCAAACCAGTAGGGATAAAGCTTCTGTTTCTTTACCCCTTTGATTTTGCCATGTTCTATGACTCAAACATATGGTGTCTTTAGTAATAAAAGTCTTACCATCAAGTTCTGTAGGATAATCAAGAGCAATTTGATGTAATGTTGGAGGAGTCTTTGGGACCTAATTGCCAAGAACTCCAAAAGAAGTAACTCATACTTGGCACAGAGTTTTTATTTGTCACCCTCTGGGGTCTAGTAGGGGCATGGTTGCTCTGTTTCAGAGCAACTCCATTTTAATTCTCCCTCTCTTTCCTCGCTCTTAACATCCCTTTCTGTGTGTGTGTTTGTGTGTCTCTGCATGTTTTTCCTTTATAAGAGTTGCCACAGTCATGGTGTCTCTTCACAGCAATAGAAACCCAAACTAAGGCATGCTACAGGCTGCAGAAATATATTATAAGAACTCAGCTGGTTATGGCAAAGCTACTACCCGAAGGGATCAAGGAATTCCTTAAGAGGAAGACAAATTCCAGTGAGCATTTGGTGTTATTTGGTTGTTATATATCAGCTGTCTTCTGTTATGAAAATCATGTGTGCCATCATAGCTTTCGCAACTGATTTTTTTTCCTAAGACTTGCTTACAGTGTGAACTGATCACTATTTGGACATATACGTTCGAGGTATTTGGAGAAGAACCTCAGGAAAGACTTCCTTCCCTCAGGCCCATTTGTTCTTTTCCTTTTAGTGCTGGAATGAGATATTTCCCTTTGCCACATTCAAGGACTAACAGGAATAACAGTCCAAACCACCACATAATAAGTCTCCTGAATTAAGGTAAATTCCACATGGAGACACAGCCTAGTTCAGGTGAACCTTAAGTAATAGCTCTGCACAATTTAGCGTGGACCCTCCTTTTCTTACAGCCTTATTAACTTTATAGACCTCTCACTTACCTCTCCACTTCTAGGAATATTTAGATAATCTTCTGAGCTGACAGCTATGCACAGCCAGAAGCCCAGTTCAAGCCTCCCTGAAATTATTGTCATTAGCAGCATCCAGCCAGGTCTATCCCCAGACAGAGGAAAGTACCCTATCAGAGATACTTCTGTACTCTATAAGAACAGACTTAAGTGTCCAGACTGTTTGAGAAGGCCTGGCAGATGTGCTAATTAAGCTTAACTTTCTCCTTTCTAAAGTCTTATCTCTAGTTTTAGATCCACCCTTAACAATTAACTCAGAACTAAAGGGTTCCAACTTACAGGTACATCTAGCTGTGATGGAAGTTGCCTAGCCAAGTTGCCTAGAGACCTATCGCACTTGCCAGAAATGGCAGGAGCAGAGATAGCTTGGAGAGATAAGGATCAAAGGGATAAAAGGGCAGTTTTATTTTCAGAGAAGGGCTAGACAAAGAAGAGAAAACAGAATGGAAGGACTAGATGGGTAAGAACTAGAGAGGAACGTACTGAGATGGGAAAGAACTAGATTGAAGGGTTAGAAGAGAGTACTAGAGGAACGAGATGGAAGATGAGGAAGAGCCAGATGGGGAAGAAGAAGATGAGAAAGAAGGAGATGAGAAAGGAGCTAAGATGGGAAAGAACTAGATGGATGAGAACCTAGATGGGGCGGAACTAAGATGAAGGAATTAAGATAGAACTTAGAGGGGACAGCAGAGAGAAATCAGGCAAGAAAGAAGCTAGGCATGAGAGCAGAATAGAAGCTGTGTAGAGAGAGAACTGACTCAGAAAAATAAAGTGTATGGACTAAGGAGTTTTGTGTCTATAGACTCATTTCTTTAAATCAAAGATTAAATTATCAGTTGGTTGTAGATTCTTCCCAGACCCTGGGAGGGGATTATTGAGGGGCTGAACCCTAATAGTCCACATTAAAGGCAGTGCATGATTCATTACCCATTAGAATGAGAAACACTGCTAACTTTTCTTTTGATACAATCATATTATGCTTAGGCTTGCGGAGCTGCCCACCATGTGGTATTCATAGAAAACCTAGTAATCCGGTATAGTCATTCTTTATTTCATGTAACATACAATGACAGCTATTTAACTCAGTGTGTTGATAGCACAATAAATAATACTATACTTGTGAACCAACAGCCTCATTTTGTTTATTGATCTCATTATAATAAAAAAAAAGTGTAGCCTTCCAAAAATTCCATTACAATAATTGGAAAATTTCCAACTATTGAGTTACTGGTAGCTGGAATATTTACTTTAATAAGCACTGTTTCAGCTTGGAATCTTAGCATTAAAACAAAGTATGCAAACATCTCAATTTACAAAAAAACAAGTTAAAATGTTTTTAAATTTAGCAAAAGTCCAAGAAAAAAATTGATATTGATTTCATAGAATGATGGGATGGAGAAAAACAACCTAGGAACATAAAGATTGTGAAATTTCTCCCACTTCCAGTTCTCTTGAATTATAAGTAAATATAAAGAAAATTGCTTGGAAGCTCCCTCTTGTATAGAAAACTGCCATGCTTTGAATAATGTGCCAATGGTATAGAATGAAATGTTTAATGGAATTTGATTTAAAATATTCAATATATAATTATCCATTAAATTATACATTGTGAGTTCTAGGCCACCTTGACCTTTCTAATGAGATCTTTCTTCAAACAACAATGCAAAATTATATTCAATTATATTTATGAGTTTGTGTGTGTGTGTGTGTGTGTGTGTGTGTGTGTCTTTACAGCACAAGCTTTCCTCAAACTGATAGTAGACTTCCTGCCTGTCTTAGTGTCTCTATTATAGACTTGACACCCATTTCTGAGTCCAGTGGGCTCTTCTGAACTATTTAGTGAGACTTAAGATGGTCAGACAAAAATAGCAGTTCTGTGGAAAGGTGAAAGAGTCAGAGACACAGCTTCATGCTGTGTTGTAGGTAACTTGTTGTTTATAGTGTTGTTAAGCTGGGATTCTTCAATGCACTTTGGAAAAGGATTTCAGGAAGAGTCAATATGTCAAAATCAGAATTTTATTTTGAGACAGGGTCTCTCTGTCCTTTGACTCAGAATGTAGATGAGGTTGGCCCTAAATACCCAGAATTCTGCCTGTCTCTACCTCCCAATTATTGGAATAAAAGGTGTGTGCCACATTATCCAACTTGCAATTTTATTACTTACTTACTTGAGGCTGTTTGTATATGTGTGTTCATTTATGTGCGGAAAGGTGTGCATGTGTGTCATGGTATGGGTGTAGAAGTCAGAGTGCAGCTTTAGGTGTTGGTCCTTTCCCTTCATCGTGTTTGAGACAGGGTCTTCAGTTTGCTATTACATGTCCATAGGCTTTCAGGATTTCTCCTGTCTGCCTTTTTTTTAATCTTGCCTTAAAAGCATTGGATTATAGGCATTCACTGTCGCAACTGGCTTTATAATGCAGAAGTAAAGGGATAGTTGCAAGGTGAGTATATTATCTGTTAAACCATTTTCTAAGTCCTAAAGTTTATTAAGTAGAGATTCTTGGAGTGAGTTTGTTTTGAGACAGACTCTCTTTATAACTCTGTTTGGCCTTGAACTCATTATGTAGTAGATAGGCTAGACCTGGAACTTGCAGAGATCCATCTGCCTTTGGCTTACTTCGCCACACCTGACTAAAAAGAGATGTTTATCATAGACTTAGCACAGATATTAGTAGAAAGAAAGGACTTTGGGGATATGTGGTCTTGTGAGGGAGAGCCACAATTAAGAATTGATGCAAAGCCATGTTATAGTTTTGGTGACTTTGTAAGTTCCATTTCAATGGATTCTTAGGGAGTCTCTCTCTCTCTTTCTCTCTCTCTCTCTCTCTCTCTCTCTCTCTCTCTCTCTTTCTCTTTCTCCTCTTTGGTATCAGTTAGCCATAGAGGCCAGGCAGTGGTGGCACACATGTTTAATCCCAGCACTTGGGATCTCATGCCTTTGCTCTGAGTACTTGGGAGGCACACACACCTCTAACCCCGTTACTAGGGAGGTTGAGACAGGAAGTGATATGGCTTGGTGGAGTAAGGAATGTAAAGCAGGAGTAGTCCTTTCAGCTGAGGAGTTGGAGAGGTTAGAGGTGGCTGTGGCTTGTTCCTTTGTCTGTCTAATCTTTCGGCATTTACCCCAATTTGTGACTCTGGGTTTTTCTTAAGACCAACTAGGATCTGTGTAACATTTGGTGTTCAAATTTTGGTGTAGAAATTCATGTAAAAGCCACTTGCCTGTGGCTTTTCAGCTGCTGGCTCAGGCTGGAACTACTGGTTGCTGTAGTCACTACCATGCCAGCTAGATTTTCCTTTTCTTCCCCAAGCCCTCTTAGGGAGTCTGGAATTTTCTCTGTTTTAGCTTTTCTGTAGCAGACTCCACAATGTTTTGGCCTCCAAAAATCACAGGATTTAGCCGCTTTCTTTCATGCCCATGTGCAGATGGCTGGCTCTGGGTTTTTCTCTCCCAGTACATGGTGGGCTTTACCTAGACCCTATCCTTGGACTGCTACCACACCATCATCTGAATCATTATTGTCAGCAGATTTAGTGAGACAACTGGAAATCCTTAAATGGAGGAATTAGTTAAGAGAGAGTTTTTTTCCCATTAAAAAATGGGAAACATTATTACAATGGAGAGAGTTAGGTATCTGTTTGATAATATTCTGGATGGTTTGAAAATGTGACCATTAAATGACAGGATATTTAATTTAGATGGGATTTATGTAATGTCAACTATTAATATTATTTGCTGGATCACTTTTGTTTTATCATTAAAAAAGTTGGTTAATACGAGTGCCAAGATAAAACTTTTAGGTAACCTTGATAAAACAGATCATAGAGATATTCATACCCAGACAGAGTAATTTAAAGGAGAACCAATCTCAGCACTGCATTATAAAGTTAGAGAGAAACAGCCTAAAGTTTTCAAACAGTCAACCTTAATTTATGCAGTAACCTACAGGAACTGCCAAATGATACATATTCTCCAGACTGTGTAAGAGCTGAATGAACTTCTGTACAAATGTTAGATTTGAGGAGATTCAAGGAAGTGATAGTCTCATATGGCATGCCTTCACCTTTCTGCAGAAGATATTAAACTCATGGTCAACTTGTAATAGAATTATCCCTCAAGACTAGAGACATTTGGTTATATCATTTTTGAAGCTGGTCCTCCATTATAATTGAGGACCTGGTGGAACAACAAAGTAGGAATAGAATTATGAAAATCTCCCAAGATCAACTTTTTGGAGAGGAAGATTATGCTAATGTAGAAAGGCAATCTCTATATGATAACCAAACCTGGCTTTATGCTGTGCAGCATCCGTGGATGCTTGGGACAGAATTGAAGAAGTAGGAAAGAAAACTGATTCATTTACTAAAGTCATACAGGGCCCAAAAGAAACCTTCATTGATTTCTTACAAAGATTGACTTTAGCAGTAAATAGAATGATACCAAATTCAGAAAAGCTAGACAAATGATAATCGAATCTCTGGCTTTTGAAAATGCTAATTCACAATGAAAAAGGGCAATTGTAACATTAAAGGCAAGGTCAGCACCCTTAGAGGAATGGATCCGAGATACAATCAATATTGAATCTCATAGTCATGCTTGGATAGGAGAGGTGATTTCCAGAAGCCTGAATAAAAGTCAAAATGTCAAATGTTTCAATTGTGGTAAATAAGGTCACCTAAAAATGCCTTGTAAACAGGGTGTTCCTAGAAACAATGTTTTTTTTTCTGAGAATAAACCCAAAAGAATGTCCCTCCCTTTTGGAGTATGCAGACCATGAGGCAAAGGCATGCATTGGACTAATGAATGTAGATCAACAAATTGTAGCCAGAAGTTTCTCTGGTCCCTCTCAGCCCCACAGTCCTGCATCCACTTATAAAATAGTCACTTAGAGGCTTATATTAAACTGATAAGAACAGATACTACACTTGATCTTAGCCAAAAGGCCGAGAAGTGATAGAGGCTTATATTAATTGTAAACTTTATGGCTTAAGTTTCTTGCTAGCTAGCTCTATCATCTTAAATTAACCCATTATTATTAATCTATGTTTTGCCACATGGGTGCAGTGTTACCAGTCTGCTGGCATGTTGCCCTTGAGCAGCGGGTTGGCATTTCTCCAGCCTCTGCCTTCCTTTTTCCAGTCTCTTTCTTGGATTACCTGCTTAGCTATAACCTGACTCCCCATAGGCCAGAGCAGCTTCTTTATTAATCAGTCATAGCAACACATATTCACAGCAAACAGAAAGACCATCCCAAGGCATTTTTCCTTTTCTGTCTAATCAAAAAGGAAAGTATTAACTTCAGCATTGTAAAATTACAAAAATAGAGCAGTTACCAAGCAAAAATTACAGTTACAATATCTAGTACATTTGTATTTGGCAAAATTAAAGAAAATACTCTATCATCTATCTTATTTATGAGTCTAACATTTCATATCTAATTTATCTTTTATCATAACAAAGGAAAATTATAATTATATTTAGTCTTCAATTACATCAAGGACTCCAGAAGGATATAATATTACTTAAGTAAACAGGAAATACGTTGCAAGCAACCTCCAAAATTCTGGAAATGACAGAGACAGCTGGCTGCCTAAACAGTCTCCCAAAGTTCCTCTGCAATTCTGGGGCATCCATCATCAGCCTATAGGTCTAGAATCTCTCAGTCACTTCTCCCGCTGTGTCGTGTAGAATGCCTGTCAGTCTCTGTGAAGCAGGAACCTGAAGGACCATCTCATCTTGTTTTGGCGAAATGTACTGGTCATTTTTACATGGATCCTGCATGTCCAGTCAATACAACATTTTGTCACGCCATCCAGGCAAGAACAGTTTCTTGCCCAAATGGCTAACTTTTGCCATAAGGAAAGCAAACTCCATATGGAGTTTCTTCAATGCCCATCATCATCTTTAAAGTAAATCAGTGCTGACAGGGCTAGACGTGTCTCACTATCCAGGAAAGCCTAAATTTTTAAAACACTTTGAATGCTATATTCTGTAGGTCTTTAAAGTATTTGAAGATTACCTACCTAATTGAAATTTATATATGTATTCCTAGGAAACTTAAATAACATTATTTTAAGTGTGATTATCATAGATGACTAATTGTTAAACTGTATTCCTTAATTATACATTACAATTTTAAATGAGTTGCATAAACATAATATCTTAAACAAGAGTAGAAATATATATACTATAACAAAATTAACTTTAAATTTGTATCAATAAACTAAAATCCATAGCAATCTAAAACATTTTAAACAAGTTGTTGCTCTTTAAAAGTGGATTCAATAATCTACTCTTTTATTCTATCATATCTCTGTCATATTCCCTTTTTTTTTCTTTTAGAAAGAGATTGACTGTGACCAATAACAATTTGTAACCAACCCATAAATAATGACAAACATCCATAATCCATTTTTTTTGGAGTGTGGGGGTAGTTATCTAGGCTACTTCCTGCTGATTTAGGGCACTGGTAGTCTTATGGAGACACAAGGAAAATTTTAGGATTATGGTCAAGTCCTGACTAGAGTAGTCTGTGAGGCAGTATTCTCTGAGTCAGTTGCCTTGAAACTGTTCTGGATATTGGATCATCTGCAGACCTCTCAGGGGGTCTTCCTTGATGGGATCATATTAATCTGGAAGGAATCCACAAGTTCTCATCTTCTGTGGAAGCAAAAGCAGAACCTCTTTTCCAAAGCAACATATCCTGAGTCATGATTTTTGAAGTCAAGCTACCTTTAAAATATACGTATTGGTGAACTGTGTAGCCTTTATGATCAAATGTTTTTCTGAAGTTTAAAAATCCTAAAGACAACATAATCCAGAGTCTCTGTGTGATTTCCATCTTTATGGCTTATTTTTATATTACTTTTACTGTCTCTTTAAAGACTTTATTCTTTAAAATTATCTATTTCTTTATATAAATGTCTATCCTCCTTTTCCTCTCTCTTCCAAGCCTATGTACATTTTTACACATAATATAAACCATTTAGAGGTTTTATTCCATCCTAATCTGTCTTTGGTGTATCTATAATCCTTTTCTGATCATTGCAGACTGCTGCATGGCTAAGATTAAAGTAGAAGCCCTGGCTGCTGACTCAGCCCACTTCGGTTTTTCAACATGACGGAGTTACTCAGGAGACTCATACTTACCTTGCTAATTCTGGGGTCTATGCTGCCTTTAGGTAGCATGCACATGACCCATGAACCCCTTTTGTCTATATGAGTTAAAGGCTAAATCCATCATGTATTGTGCTACGCCATTTGAAGACACCTCTGTGTACCAAATGGGGAAATCTGCCATGCTGCACTCAAGCCCAAGTGCTGTGGCATCTTGCGGCCTGCATGAGACATAAAGTAGGAAGCTGGTTTTGGCTCCGTTTTAGAATCTCTTATTATGTTCTCTTAGGTTTTAGGTGGAAACTTGAGCCGACACGTTGGGTAGCAAAATGTATCTGGAAGTTTCTCTAGTCCCACCAGGCCTGTGCACCCACAACTGTATACAAAATAATCACTCAGAGGCTTATATTAATTATAAACTGTATGGCCAATGGCTTAAGTTTCTTGCTAGCTAGATCTAGCATCTTAAATTAACCCATTTCTAGTAATCTGTTTTGCCTCATGGCTATGGTGTTACCAGTCTGCTGGCATGGTGCTCCTTGGAGACGAGCTGGTGTCTCTCCTGTCTCTGCCTTTCTTCTTCCTCTCTCTGTCTTGGAGTTCCTTTCTAGTAATAATGTGACTTGCCATTGGCCAGAGCAGCTTCTTTATTAACCAATCATAGCAAAACATATTCACAGCATATGGGAAGATCATCTCAAGAAACAGACAAGGTAGCCCTTTGCGGTTGGGAAATGCCTTGGGGGGGCCTCTCACAGGCCTCTATATCAAATTTGGTTTAGTCATTTCCTGTTATTATGGAGGAAGCTCCTTCCCAGAGCAATTAAAGAACCTAATGTGATCTCTGAGATCTCCAAAAAGGTGATGGGACCCAACAATGATAAATTCAGTTGGAATATGATAATGGACAACCACCATTCAAAGATTGTCTTTGGAATACAAACTGCTCAGGACAGTTTTGAGATGGCTAGCTGAGATGATCCAGCCTCTCAGACTACTCTAGCCAGGACTTGACACAAGCCCTGCACTTTCCCATTATGCAGAGACTGGACAACAAATGATATAGCTTCCTCTCCCGGGACTTAACAATTAACCTAAAATTTTCTTTTCATGATCCCCTAAAGATGTCATCACCCCTAGACAGCAGAAAGTTAATATAAAAACATTATGTCCACATTCCCAAGAGGTGGGGTAGATGTTTTTTGGTCATTGAATGGGTTATGGATATTTGTCATTGTTTAGAGTTGTTGGTTAAAAGTTGTATTGGTAATGGTCAGGAAAAAAGCTGAACAAAGGTGATTAGATTCAGGGTTCTAGTTTGAAGAAAAAGAAAGGAAGAAAGGAAGAAAGAAAGAAAGAAAGAAAGAAAGAAAGAAAGAAATGCCCTCCAATTTCTCTGCTTTTCTGTGGTGATCATGTTCAGAAGTGGATTTCCTAACTGAACATGCTTAGGAAGAAGAACTCTCCATGAACATGTCCAGACTTCCTAAATAAAATCCCCATGCTTCCTTTGTTTAGGAACAACATTGCTTTGGAAATAACTCCCATGCTTTCCTTGACTCCTGCAGGCAAGAAATCTTTCTCATTTCTTCTGTCTTGGTTGTTGTGATGGCTGTTCTTGGTACCCATACTGACTACCTCTGGAATTAACTAACACACAAAGAATAGGATATGCCTTTGAGGGATTTTACTTAATTAAATGTTTTGAAATGGGAAGACCCTTCATTAATCTGGAACTTTTGAGGTAATAAGATCCACCTTTTAATCTAGGTCAAACCTTCAGGTAGCAACCTGCATACATAAAGAATATTGAAGAAGTAAGTTCTTTCTCTTTGCCTGCTTACCCTTGCTTTGGCTAGGAAGACCATTCCTTTACTCTGTTTAGATCCCAGTTCTTTGGAATTCTGGTATATGCTGAAGACCATCTCAGACATCTGGGCTCATTGATTGAAACACTATAGAATTCTTCAACTTTCCATGTTGAAGAATTCAGCCAATGTTGGACTAGCTGAACTACAGACTGTGAGACATTTTAATAAATCTTCTTTCTAACATGGATTTATTCTACCAGTTCCGTTCAAACAGAGAACCTTGACTAATACAGTTGTGTCTTCTTTTTTTCCAACCGCCCACTGAGGAAGTTGTGTTACCTACCAATAATGTTCATAAAGGCATTCTTCCTTGCTCCATTTCCTTGTTCTCTCAGTATTCGACCAATTGTGAAGACTATACTTTTTATCATTGTTAAATTGGCAAGAGATTGAAATCAATTTCAGAAGAAAACTCTTAAACAATGGAGCCATCATCCAGCCTTCTGTTGGCAGAAATACCTATCATTCATCTTGGTTGTCATCTGGCTCCTGGTTTTTTTTCCTGGTTGTCTGAAGTCCCTGTGACAACCAGATAAAAAGTACTTTTAGTTCATCTGACCTTAGCTTGAAGCCACAGAACAAACATCTCCTTTCTTGTCCTAAAATTTCTATTCAGTTGTCAAATTTTGGGCACCTTTTGACCTGTGGGATAGGGAATAACTACTCCACATTGTGTAATGGGCTTTACTAACTAGACACATTGTGTACAGGAGGAAGATAGCATGGTCAGCCTCTAGAGCCAGGGGCTAGTGCTATTGAAATGATTATCTCCGTAGATCTGGGGTGGAAAGCCCAGACAGGAACCATTGTGCAGTGCATTTAAGCACACTGTAACCTTAGTGGAGTAACTTTTGACACTCAGTCCTCACTGGCTAGTCAGTGCCTCCATTCTGACCTGCCAGTGAGATGTGTTACAGGGCTCTTCCTGGGGCTAGGATGATGGCTTGGCTATGTATGATAGTGTGCTCCTGTGATTTTGTGTGCTGTTCTGTGAGTGCTGCTGCAGGGAGCTGAGTGGGGAGCATAGACAATTTGAGATCCCTTGACATGGTGAGCAAGAGGTTGTCCCCAGATGGGGAGGAGTGGATCGTGAGCCTAGGGAGCCAGTGTGGTGGTCCTCCCTGGTATTTGTTGGGAACCTGCTGCCAGATTCAGTATCCTGTGAAGTCCCATGTGGTCCTTGAAACTCCTTGGACCCAGATGTCTGCCTCTGAAAAACTTCACTTCTTGAGCTGTCTCTGTGCAGAGCTTTTGGAGCAAGGATCTGTGTGTAGAAATGTCTTTATAGTCAAGGTCAACAAGCTTTGGTATATCCATGGAAGCAAGTCACTAAATTCAGAGATGTCTAGTTTCTCTAGTATCTTCTAGAAGTTCTGCACTTCATATTTAACTTTTGGGTGAGAGGTGCATTTGTATTTGATTTTGTGGATGTTTTAAATGGCATCTCTTATGTTGAGTAGCACTCCACTACTTAGCTCTGATTAGAAGAGTAGAATTGTTGATATAAGGGGTTTACCAATGCTTAGGAGATAGTAAGTCAGATAATGTAGAATTTAACTAAGGGAGGGTTGCTTCTATAATGTTCCAAGTATAAGTATATGCCATCCAGGCCTGTTAATTACTAGGATGCTAGGATACACATTTGTTCACCAGGACTGGCCAGACATTCCTCCAAACCTTGACACAGGAGACCACCCTGATTCACAACCAACCATTAGGCCCATCCCCCTATCAAAGAACAGGCCTGAACAACCTGCTCAAGGGAGGATGACAGGGTCACAACCAACATTCAGGCCAGGTGTGCCACTAAGGTCCAGTTTTCTTCTTAAGAATAGCATAGTTCTGACATATGGGAAAGGTGACAACTATTTGAAAAAGAAAGCGGTGTTATATTGAGTGTTGGCTTGATCATCCAGACTTTCCCTTTAGGTCCTCACACAATGGGAAGGAACATGCTTGGCAGAGCCAAAAACGGCCTGAGACCTAGGCCTTGGGAGCTATCCCTAAGGGCCTGGTGTTTTAGGAGTGAAAAAGAGCTCTTTGTCTAAACACAGGAATATATTTGAAAGAGCTGGTTGTAGCCAAATTTCTATGTGGTCTTGTTAAATAAAAAACACAGAGCCAAATATAGGGGTAAAAGCTTTAGAGATCAGGGAAATAGTGATAGCCACCAACCTTACCTCTCCATCTCTGCATCTACCAAAATACAAGCTACTTTCTATCTAACCTGCACCTTTATTGCCTTGCTTTTCTGCTCTCTCATTGGGTCCTAGCCCAGCTACCTCACTTCCTTGCCACTGCCTGTCTGTACAGAACTCCAGGTCTCTAAGGTTGGTACTGGGATTAAATGTGTATGTCCCCACACTTGGCTGTTTCCTAGTGTTTCCTTGAACTCACAGAGACCCTCCCTGCCACTTGATCAGATTAAAGGCATGTGCTACCACTGCCTGACTTCTATGTTCACTTAAAAATGGCTGGCCTTTCCCCCTTTGGTCTCCAGTCATGCTTTATGTATTAACATACAAATAAAATATCACCACATTTCAGCACAAATAAAATATCACCATAGCTGGTAATGGTGTGGGCCCAGGGCTTTATGGTGGGGCTTGCTTCAAATCCTGAGAACCCAATTCTTCTACCACATGGGGCTCTGGCTTGACTCATGCTAAGTAATTAAGAATTGTATTGAAGACCTAATCCTGCTTCTGCAGCCTAGTGTTGGGAAGACATTCCAGCAACTCCTTCTAGGCTGTGCCTTGACTGGTCAGTGAGAAGGAATAGTGGACCAGTTAATGAGTGTCCACAAGTCTCTCTGGCCTTTAGGGGGGACTTAAAACTGAAGAGGGGCGTTCAGTTTGCAAGAATTCAGTTCACTGACTGACTGTGAAGCTGGTGTACTGACAGTACAGAAAGGGAGGGGCAGGAAGGAAGGTGAGAGCTTTCCTGCTTCAACAGTAATTGAGATTAGCAATGTGGAGTCTGGTAATCAAGTTTAGATGATCCATAAATGTCCTGACTGGCCACTTCTTAGTGCCCATAGACCAGAACAGTCAAGAATCTGAATAAAGGACTGAATTTATCATTAAATCAAATTACTGTAGTTATACTAGTACAACCAAAATAGGTCTGCATAAAATGATGTGGTTCTGCCTAACACAACTGTTATTTTTCTGGTTTAAGATGTGTAGCCTCTGATTAAAAAAAAAAAAAAGATATGAGTAATCCTTGGTTTGCTTTCATATAAATCCCTAGTCTCTGGAACACATGGCCAAAAATTCTGTTTTAACTTTTCAAAATAATTCTTTGAGATTATAACTACACCATGTCTATAGTCTCTTTCCTTCCTTCAAGTCCTGTTATTGACCACTTACAGTTTTCTATTTCATGGCCTGTTTTTCTTTAACAACAGTTGCACAGTAACAACAGTTACTGTTTGAATGTGACCTGTTTTTGGCTGCAGGACTTCCCAGCTATGAAGCAAAAGGTCGGCTGCACTGGAAATCAGTGTGTAATGGAATTTGTACACAAACAACTGTGTGCCTTGGAAAAGGGACAGGAAGCGCTCTAGGAGACTGGAAGCATTTCTACTAAAATACAAATTTCAAAGATTAGGGCCCTGTCTGCCCCTAGGGTGGAAGGGCAAAGGTGGGCAAACCACAGCTGTCTGTGTCATTTGATCTTGGATCACCCAGTAGGGGTGCTGCTACAGTCCTTGAGGGAGACCAGTTCCCTCCTATTACCCCAGGATACTCCTGAGCAGGGAGAAATGAGGAATCTGTAGATAGAGTGATAGAGAGAGAAACAGATAGAAAATATAGGATAGCTTAGGGAGAGCCTGGGTCTCAACCCACCAGCCCCTTCTCTCTCTAGTAAAGGGCTTTTTAAAGGTATTCGAAGAGGTATGGCAAAAGATCTCCCCCAGCCCAGCCAAATGTAGACCAACCCATTCACCTGGTGACTTTGCACATGATCCAGCCATCCCCTAATGCCCTTCTGTGTAAAGCAAGCTCAACTATAACTAGAAAAGCTTTGTGGGCTTTCACAAATCCTGAGTCCCAGCTGGGTGACCTTAGCTAATGTGGGACCCTGAGAAGGCATAGCAACTAGGAGTACCAGTGGGAGATAGCTTGCAGATTCTTTCCAGGATTCTCCTCTGGCTCTGTTGTAGGGAGCTGTGAGGTAGACCACAAACCATGCTATGGTGAGTGTGGGGACAACTGGACCCTAGAAGAAGAGAAGCAGTTCTGCTGAGGTATCAGAGCTGCTGTCACTTAGATGTATCATGTGGTTTTGTTGGTCCATGTTGTGACCGGGGCTGTGGCCCTTCTCCTCTGAATCTTCCTGAGTAGATTCCCTGAAAAGTTGGAGAATCTGCTGCCCTGGCTATGCGAGGATGTGATGCTTTTAATATGTGTGTCCAATGTGCACACACAGGCATTGCTTTTAGTGGGAAGTGGGAAGACAGATTAGAAAAATGAAGTTATGGTTTCTAGAAGTTCTGAACTTTCAGGTTTGTCTTATGAATGTTACAAATAACTTAGAAACTGGTAAAAGCAAATGATGGGGATTATCCTTCAGCAATAAATGATTAGAATATTTTTAATTTCTGATACCAGGCTTGACCTGATTCAGGGAAGTTCCATTTCAGGGGAGAAAGAAATTTCTGAGCTGTAGGGATATTTCAGGTTTGCATGTTGTTGAGCAGGTGTATAGGGCAGATTTCACATCATGTGCCATAACCCATGTGGCAGTATATAGGCATTAAATTATTCTTCCACACTGTTTTATGATTGAGCATCATGGGGCTGGGTTTGCCTGAACTGCAGGGGACCATGAGAGTTTGCAGAACCATGGTAGGATACCTCCATTTGCCAAGAAAGCTCTAGAGCATGGGGCCTGATGTTGGTTGTTTTTAATTTTCTCTTTTGGCTCTTTTGGAGACTTACCATTCAGCTCTCAAATAAATAACACTTGGGGCTTATTTTTACTTATAAATCTCTGGCCTTAGCTTGTTTCTAGTCAGTTTTTCTTAAATTATCTCATCTTACTTTTTTGCCTCTGAGCTTTTTCCCTTTCTTACTTCTGTAATCTTACTTTTACTCTTATTCTGTGGCTGCCTGTGTGGCTGAGTGGCTGGCCCCTGTTTTCTTGCTCCTTGGTCTTGCACCTTTTTTCTCCTGCTATTTATTCTCTCTGCCTGCCAGCCCTTTGATGGTTTTTAGCGGTGCTCTTACCCTACGAGGAAAAGTCATGAAACATGACAGAATCCACTAACAAGAAATTTATTAAGACAAGGAAAAAGGGATAGATGTGATCAGGCCTGCTGAAAGGACATGTGTGGGAGAAGGGGTTGGGGGGCATGGGACTTGCCTTTTTAAGGACCACCCCGCACATGTGCACACAGGCCCACGTGGCTACACCACACATGCACATAGATCATGTGGTCATGCCACATGCAATTACGTGACCATGCAGCACATGAGTTACGTAGGACATATGACCTGGAAATGACTAAGTGTCCCACTGGGGCATGCATGACCATGGGGGCATGGCTGGAATTCCTATTATCCCGGACTTTTTGTTTTTATAAAAGATGGCGAATGAGTGGGTATGGGGCGTCATTTCTCCTGAAAACTGCTTCCAGCTGACTTGATGGGCATCGCTTGGCTCTTGGGGGGATAGGGAAGGGGGCTTCTGAAGTAGACAGGTCTCCTGGGATGATGGGCTGTCGTCTGCTGCCCTGGAGTTGTCCATCTTCTCTGGCTTGGAACTCTTGCTGACAGGATACTAGTGAGACAGACAAAGCTTAGAAAAAAAGAATCATTATTATTTTTATTTTCTTTGGAGTGTTCCCAG
Source organism: Peromyscus eremicus (assembly GCF_949786415.1). Taxonomy (NCBI): domain Eukaryota; kingdom Metazoa; phylum Chordata; class Mammalia; order Rodentia; family Cricetidae; genus Peromyscus; species Peromyscus eremicus. The sequence goes on from NW_026734415.1 coordinate 133,547, forward strand.
ACCAGGGAAGTTTGGATTTGGCACTTAACTGAAGTAGATATGACCAGTCCAGATGGATTTAAGCTAGTTTCTGGAGCTTGGGAAAAATTTTGACCATATTAAGAAGCTGCCATGAGAAAATGAGTGACCATTGTAGTGTTTAGTACTCTGCTTAATTTTTACCTGAGATAAGCTTTATTAGAGGTGGAATATTTAAGGCACCCGTTCCCTTTATTAGTTTAGCATTCAGGAAACACAGGTGACCAATTGCTGAGAGCATTCAACAGTGATAGACTGTTACATTAGAGTCTGTTTTTGCAGAGCCCAGACACTTTTGGGTCTGGGGGTGTAGATACCTTTTGATTATTACTGTTTTTTTCCTTACCACCTGGATATGTCTGATGGTCCTTTTACCCCTGGCTCTGTGGTGGCCCTATGACAACTAGCTGAGTGGTTAATTAGGAAAGGAAGAGCTTATGGGGTGATACCTCATTCCTCTGGAATTGGTGACAAGGCAGTGGATCCTGATGTCCTCTGGAGCTTGAGAGAGCAGGGCCCTGTCTGTGTCACTGTATATGAAGAGAAATTTTTCTGGGATGGAGGTGAGATAAAAGGTTTCATATGAGACAGGTGGACCCAGTGAGGAAAGCTCTCGAGTTTAGCAGCTGTGGGGTTTACAAGAATTACCTTGAAGGGTCCCTGCCATTTAGGGGAAAGGGATGAAGTGTGCTGGCCTGGAGGGGAAAGAAGAACCTGATCCCCAATGTGGATTGGGGGTGGGCAAGGACTGCTTGAGGTAAGGAATGGTCTGTGAAGTTCCATAGGATAGACCTTAGGTGACATGGCAGGGGAGTTAACAGGCTATCTGGAACGGCTGAAGGGTTGGATAGAAGACCTGGTGTTAGAACTGGCCTTCCATACATTAGTTCAAATGGAGAAATTGAAAGAGGCTTTTTAGGAAGAGCCCTGAGCCTGAAAAGACCTAGAGGCAATAATCTTATCCAGTCAAGGTGAAGTCCCTGTGACATCTTAGTCAGAATAGATTTTAAAGGTCAATTGGTGTGCTCCACCTTTCCTGAGGACTGAGGATGCTATGGGATAAGAAAATGTCAAGGAATGTTAAGAGCCTTAGCTAGTGTCTCGGAAATCTGAGAGGTGAACTTTGGACCATTGTCAGACTGAAGGGAGGCAGGAATCCCAAAATGAGGAATAATTTCTCATAGAAGGAGATCTGCAACTGTCTGAGCCCACTTATTAGAAACAGGGTATGCCTCCAGCCTATTTGAAAATGAGTCCACCATCACGAGGAGTTATTTAATTTTCTTGACAGTGGGCATATGGGTAAAATCAAGCTGCTAGTCAGTCCCTAGAAGGGAACCTCTAGCTTGGTGGGTGGGAAAAGTTTGACTTTTGTACTTGGTTTTGGGATCTGTTTTTTGGCAAATCTCACAAGAGGCAGTAGTAGTTCTTAAGAACTGTAGGTCCTCAGAGGTGGGCTGCAGGTGGGCTTTTACGAATTGAGATAGAGCAAGACTTTTAGGGTGAAAGAGGTGGTGTAGATAGGATAGAATTTGCCTAGTGTCAGGGGTTCCCTGTGTGGGTGTGTCTTGCACTGTATGGATTCCCTGCAGTGGGTGGGGTGAGACTTGGCTCTGGAGGGCCACTGTCCTGGCTGCCTGGTCAGCCCAGTTATTTCCCTTAGAGATGATAGAGCTATTGTTCTGATGAGACTGGCAGTGGATAATTCCTATAGCCTTGGGGATGTGGGAAGCCTTTAGCATGGCCATTATTTGGCCTGAGTTAGATATGGATCCCCCTTTTGCTGTGAGGAGGCCACACTCCCTCCGAATAGCATCATGGGACAGGAGGATGTGAAAAGCATATTTGGAGCCTGTGTAAACATTTAGGGATTGTCCCTGTGCCAATTGGAAAGCATGGGTGAGAGCTATCAGCTCAGCCTGTTGGTTAGTGGTGTATGTGGGTAATGCCTGTGCTTCTATTACCTCAGTATCTGACACTATGGCGTAGCCAGCTTTGTGGGTCCCCTCATTTAAAAAGGAGCTGCCATCTGTGTACCAGGTATAAGTAGCCTGAGGCAGTGTGCCCTCCTGTATGTGTGAAGGTTGAGGTAACAGTTCCTCCAAGGTTTCAGTGCAGGAATGAGGAGAATAGTTAGCATTAGGTTGAGGGAGGAGGCTTGAAATATTAAGGGTATTAAGGGGTGGACAGGTCTGGAAATTAAGTGTGCCATCTTCTAGTAATGCCACCTGGAGAGAAAGAACCCAGCAGGGAGGTAAAGTTTGTAAGCCTTTATAAGTTAAGAGATGGGACAGATTATGGTGAGAGAAGACAGTAATAGGTGACCCAAAGGTTTAGTTTCTTTGATTCTCTAATAAGGAGCTCTGCAGCTGCTAAGACACGGATGCAAGGTGCCCAGCCCTGACTGGTAAGGTCTAGCTTCTTTGACAGATAGGCTACAGGTGCAAAGGAGGGTCCCAGCTGATGCCCTAGAGTTCCAAGGGCAAATCCCTCCTTCTCTGCTACATAGAAGGAGAAGAGACAGATTAGATCTGGGAGGTGAAGTGCTGGGGCCTGGAAAAGAGCCTGTTGGGGCTTCTGGAAAGGTTTAGTAATGGAGTGAAGGAGGAGCTCATGTGGGGAACCCTGAGCTGCCTCATATAAGGGGCGAGCAAGGAGAGAAAAAGGTTGAACCCAAGACCGTAGGAAACCAGCTATTCCTAGGAAAGTCAGGATCTCCTGTTTAGTAGAAGGGACTGCAAGAGACTGGATTAGATGCTTTCTATCTCCAGTAATAGCCTTGTGGGTTGGAGTAGTGGTTAGACCCAAATAGGCGACCTGGGGTGTAGATAGCTGAACTTTAGAAGGGGATACCCTATAACCTTGGCTGGATAAGAAATTTAGGAGGGCAGAGTGGTTAGTTTGGCTAACTTGTAAGAAAGGGCTGCAGAGCAGAATGTCATCTACATACTGTATAAGTTAAGAACCAGACAGAGACAGAGAGAGCAGGTCAGAGGCCAGAGCCTGACCAAATAGGTGTGGACTGTCCCTGAATCCCTGTGGCAGAACAGTCTATGTCAACTGTGTGGATAGATTAGTGTCAGGGTCAGTCCAGGTGAAAGATATTTTGAGATTGAGGACTGAGAGGAATAGAAAAGAAGGCATCCTTGATGTTTAGAATTGAGAAGTGAGAGATTCCTGAAGGGACTGTGGACAGGAGAGTACAAGGGTTAGGCACTCCTGGATGGAGAGGGATCACTGCAGAATTAATGAGCCAGAGGTCTTGAACCAGGCGGTAGGTTCCATTAGACTTTTTAACTGCAAGTATGGGAGTGTTAAAAGGTAAAGAGGTTGGGCAGAACAGCTTTTTCCTGAGAAGGTCAGAAATGATAGGCTTAAGTCCTCTTAGGCTCTGGAGTGAAAGGGTACTGAGCTTGGGTAATTTATCTGGTAGGGTCCTATAACTGGACAGTAATAGGCAGAAGGTGCCTAGTGATAGAAGGGTTCTGGATGTCCCAGACTTTTGGGCCTACCTGAGAGGCTGGCAAGGGAAAAGAACTGTTAGAGTCAAGAGTGAGTGGCTAGGAGAAGAAGAAGAGGTGCTGCTGGCGAGTTTGAAGTGAGGCGAATGTGGGGAGCGAAAGAAATGGATGCTCCTACCTTAGCTAGAAGATCCCTTCCCATTAGAGATACAGGGCAGGTTGGCACCACTAAGAATGTGTGCATAAGAGGGATGCCTCCGAAAATACAATTCAGTGGTGGGGTCTGATGAGGTAAGTAAGGCTCTCCCCCCACCCTGACAATAGGGAGACAAGAAGGAGAAGTAGAGCCCCAGTACTCCCTCAGGACAGAGTAGGTAGCTCCGGTGTCCAGAAGAAAGGAGAAGGGTTGCCCGGATATTATTGCTACCCTGGGTTCCCTGTATGAGATGGGAGTGGCCGGGGTGGAACCTGGGCAGTGTCAGTTTTGCTGAAAGCTGAGCCTAGGAAGTCAGCCGGAGGGTGGTCCTGATCTGGCATTCTCATGCTGCTAGGTGCATTAGGACAGGCAGCTGACCAGTAGCCCTTTTGTCAGCATTTTGGGCACAGCCCTACTGTTGCCCCCAGTGGGGTGGTGGTGCAAGCCCAGGCCCAATGGCTGTCTTTGCTGCACTTGAAACAGGGACCTTGCGGCTTTGGGGAGCCGGTCGGACAGCATGTGCCAGCATCTGACAGAGGTGGACAAGCTTAGGAATCTTTAAGCAAGACATTAAGCTGAGAGGTTTTAAAGCTTCCAAAAGGCATCCTAGGGGAGAGGTGGGACTGATGGGATTACAAGCCTTATTCCCCATGTCTGCAGCAGAGAGGGAAAACAAACAAACAAACAAAAGTGTAATCCCAAGCCAAGGCCCCAGGTGTCCCTAAGGCCAAGGATGGATCTGTACCAGGCACAGGCCACCAGACATCTCATCAGATGTAAGGTCAGGGCCTAAGGCATGTGAAGGCAAGGACTCCGTCTGACAGCATTTAGTGCTTTGTCAAGCCAGAACAATGTGTTGGCCTTACACAGCCTGAAGATGCACCCGAAGAAAGGGTTCTGACCGAGAGAATTATATCTCAAAACTGCAGATGTGGGAGATGGCTAGAAATTTTAGCCTGCAATAGGAACCGACCATAGCCAGTGATGACCATGGTCAGGGTTAACCCCAGTCTCAGGGACACCAGTGGGGCACTGGACACTCAACAGTCATCACCACAGATCCAGGAGACTGTTTACGCTGACTGAAAAGTGGGGGACTCACCAATCAAAGTAGCTGGTGGTGTGTACAGGATCCGGCGGCCAGGCAAATGGACAGTGGGCTGTCGTAGATGGAGCAGACTCCCCTGGTACAGGTTCCCAGGCGCAAAGCGCTGGGAGTGCCTGTTGTGCATGGCACAAATGATGGTCTTTAGTGGCATTCTTACCCTAAAAGGAAAAGCCACAAAACACAACAGAATCCACTAACAAGAGTTTTATTAAGACAAGGAGAAAGGGATAGATGTGATCAGGCTTGCTGAAAGGACACATGTGGAAGAAGGGGGTAGGGGGGCATGGGACCTGCCTTTTTAAGGGCCACCCCACATATGTGCACACAGGCCCATGTGGCTACTCCATGCATGTCCATACATCATGTGGTCACACAGTGCATGATTATGTGACCATGCAGCACATCCTTTTAGTTGGAAGTTTTCCATTGTTGTGGCTGGCTAGTGATCAGGACAAATCTCTCCCACTTGGATCCCCCAAGTAAACACACAGAAGCTTATATTAGTTATAACTGATCGGCCATTAGCTCAGGCTTATTACTGACTAGCTCTTACACTTAAGTTAACCCATAATTCTTATCTGTATTTAACCATGTTGCTTAGTACCTTTTCTCATTTCTGCCTTGTCATCTTGCTTCCTCGGTATCTGCTGGCAACTCCTGACTCAGCCCTTCCTCTTCCCAGAATTCTCCTTATCTGCTCACCCTGCCTATATTTTCTGCCTGGCTACTGGCCAATCAGTGTTTTATTTATCAACCAATCAGAGCAACACATATTCTCAGCATACAGAATGACATCCCTCAGCACTTCTCCTTTTCTGTCTAGTCAAAAAGGAAGGTTTTAACTTTAACATAGTAAAATTATATATAACAAACTGTTATCAAGCAAACATTAGTTATAATATCTAGTCTATTTGTATTTGGCAAAATTAAAGAAAATATTTTATCTATCCTATATTTGTGAATCTAAAGTTTAATATCTAATTTATCTTTTATCATGACTAAGGAAAAGTATAATTATAACTATCTAGTGTTCAACTACATCAAAGACCCCAGAAGGCTATAATATTACCTAAGTAAACAGTAAATGCATTGTAAGGAACTTTCAAAATTCTGGAAATGATAGAGACAGCTGCCTGCCTGGACAGTCATCTAAAGTTCCTCAGTAACATTGGGCCATCCATCTTCAGTTAATAGGCCTAGAGTTTTTTAGTCACTTCTCCCTGTATCCTGTAAAATACTTAGCAGTTCCCTTTGCAAAGCAGGAACCTGAAAAACCATTTTGCCTTGCAAAGTTCAGTGGTCACTTTCCTATGGGTCCTGCATGTCCAGATGATACAACATATGCAATTTATCTTCTTCTTGGCAAAAATCACCATTTGGGCAAGAAACTGTTCTTGCCTGGACTGCTTTACAAAATTGCATATGGAGTATCTTCAACATTCATCTTCCTTTTTGAAGTAAATTGGTGCTATTAGGAACAGATGTGTCTCACTGTCCAGAAAGTCTTAAGTTTTTAAAGCATCTTAAGTGCCATATTCTGCAGGTCTTAAAGTGTTTGAAGATTACCTACCTAATTGAAATATATCTATGTATACCTAGAAAACTTAACTAACATGACTATAAATTTGATTATTATGCATGACTAATTATTAATCTGTATTTATTAATTATATGTTACAATTTCAGATGAGGTGCCCAAACATAATATCTTAAACAAGAGTAGAAATATATATAGAATAATAAAATTAACTTTAAATTTGTATCAATAAACTAAAATCCATAGCAATGTAAAACATTTTAAACAAGTTTTTGCTCCTTAAAAGTAGATTAAATAATCTACCCTTTCATGCTATCATATCTATATCCTATCTCCATTTTTTCTTTAGAAAGATATTGACTATGAACAATAACAATTTGTAACCAACAACCTAAACAAAGACAAACATCCATAATCCAGTTTTTGGGAATGTGGACCTAGGTTTTTAGGTTACTCTCTGCTGATAGGGGGCACTGGTAGTCTTATAGGGATCCTGAGAAAATTTGAGATAATGGTCAAGTCCTGGGAACACTGGCTATAACCTTTGTTGATAGATACCATTTGTTAAGGTTCAAGAGGTCTGGCTTGATCAAATCTGATCCATCTTAACCTGGAACAAATCCATAGCCTCTTGCTTCCAGTGGAAACAACAGCAGAGCCTCCTTTCTATAGAAAAATATCCTTAGATCCAAATTTTGAAGTCAAGATACCTTTAAAATATACATATTGGTTTAACTCATCAGCCTTTATAATCAAATGTCTTTCTCTGATTAAAAATCCCAAAGACAGTATCCAGATTCTTGGTACAATTTTCATCCTTATGTGGCTTAACTTCTATATTTTTCTTATTGTGTCTTTAAAGACTTTACTTTTAAAAACTTTTAAATGTATGAATATATTCCTTTTTCTCTCTTTCAAGCCTACGCATATTTTTACATATAATGCAAACCATTTGAAGGCTTAGTGCATCTGAGTCTGCCTTATTGTGAATCTATTGATTTAAACTACAGTGGCTAGTACTGAAGCAGAAGCCTTGGCTGATGACTCCACCCACTTCAGCTTCCCAATATGGTGGTGGTATATTTACCACCAGCTCTGGAAGCCATGCACACCACCAACTCTTGGAAGCAATGGGTCTATCAAAGAAGTGTGTAGCCCAGAAACCATTTTTTATTTGTCTGTACTAGCCAAAGCTAAATCCACCAGGCAGCATACTGTGTGGCTTGGAGATGCCTCTGTGTACTCCAGCAGGAATCTGCCATGATGCAGGTCAAGCCCATATGCAGCTGCAAACCTGCCATACTATAGCTCATGGCTTGCCTGAGAAACACAACTAGGAAGCTGGTTTTAGCTCCATTTTAGAATCTATTTTTTTTAAAGCTTTCTCAGGTTTTAGGTGGAAACTCTTGCCCCATGTTGGGCAGCCAAATGTAATTGGAAGTTTTTCTGTGTCCCAGTTGGTTGGCAGTCAGGACAAATCTCTCCCACTCCCATCCCCCAAGTAAATACACAGAGGCTTATATTAATTATTACTGTTCAGCCATTAGCTCAGGCTTATTATTGACTCTTACAATTGTTCACAGCATAAAGAATGACATCCCACAGCACATGTCTGTATCATTAAACAAATGTTCCACAGCAGAAACAAATATGTCAGATCTTAAAATAATATTATATGACTGGAGCCTCCTGCCTTTTTTTTTTGTTTTTATATTATTGTGTGGTGTGCCTGGACTGTAGGTTTTTGTCCATGTCAAGCACATGCTGTTGTACTGAGCTTCAGTCATATCTGTAATTTTAGAATTTGGCAGCAGCTACCATTCTGTTTTTCAGGATGGAATGTAATCATGATATTAATACTGCCAAAGACTTATGAGTCATTGGGTTGCAATGAAAATGTATATTTCAGCTGAATACATGGATATGTACCACATGGGTATCTGGTCCTCACAGTGATCAAAAGATGGTCTCAGAAACCCTGCACTTGGAATACTGGAGAGTTGAGATCCCCCAAGTAAGTACTGGCAATTGAGCCCACCTCAATCAAGACCAGCAAGAGCTCTTTACTACTGAGCCATCTCTTCTGCCCTGTGTTGAATATTTATGATTAACATTTATGTTGTTAATGTGTTCATCTCTCTATTTAACTGTTTAAACATTCAGTGCCTTTTACTACATCTTATTGATGCTATAGTTTAAATTGGGGTACTTCAGGTTTCTGGAAGATGAATACAGAACTCTTTGTAGAAATATCAGTAAAAACCTCTGAGTTCATTCTATCTTTTTTTTTGTTTTGTGTGACTCTTTTTTTGCATAGGATACAGGGTCTTAATATATACTTCAGGCTGTCCTGGAACTGATTGCATAGACTAATCTGGCATTCAACTCCAAGGCAGATTTATCTATGTCTGTCTTCTGAGTGCAGGGGTTATATGTGTGAGCCAATAGACCCAGCTTGTTCAACTTATTTTTCTATTTTTGTAGTTAGCAATTGTTCCTACAATTGCTCTCATATGTGCTCTGTACTGTAGATCTGTTTATTATTCTTTTTGATATAGGTTATCAAGATGATATCCTATTCACAGGATATAGAAATGACAGAGGTGAACCTCCTATTCAGTTTCCTTCTAAAGTAACTTGATGATTACATTATAATGTCTATATCATGAGATCAGTGTGGGGAGCACCAGAATTATATGACTATACTGTCAAAGAAGTATACATTTACAATGTTGTCAGTATCATCCTTTCTGTTATCCACATGTATCGGATATTTCAGAATGCAGTGACCTATAATGATGTACATGTCAACTTCACTTGGGAAGAGTGGGCTTTGCTGGATCGTTCTCAGAAGAATCTCTACAAAGATGTGATGCTGGAGACCTATAGGAACCTCACTACCATAGGTAAGAGGGCATTTTCTTCAAGTTTTCAAATAAGGAGACAACTGTTCCTTGGTTTTTGATGCTCTTCTGTAATTTGATTGAGAAAGAAGAATGAGTTGAATAATTCAGGCATGGTTCTGAGGTTCACTGAAGATAATAACTTCAATTTTGCACAATTTTCAACAATATAACATACATTTTCTGGTACTATGTTTTAGGATACAGTTGGGAAGACCATAATATTGAAGAACATTTTCAGAGTTCTAGAAGACATGAAAGGTAATTATCATGTACCAGCTGATACAAATGTGCACCTGAAGAAATTTTAATGTGTCCTGGAAGTTTTAAACAAAAACAACAGTATAAATAAGCTTCATGTGTATTGATGTGTATTAAATTCTCTCTAAACAATATACCTCAATTTCAGGTAGGTGAATTGCATTTGCAAGGCATTCTTTTAAGAAAGAAGGCAAGGAAGCAATGCCTTAACAGATATCACTATTTGAATCATAGCTCCATGAGAGCTATGCTGTAGAACTGTCAATCTATTTATTTCATAACACTCATATTACAAGAAGTATACACATTGAAGAGGTGATAAGTATATCTCTAAAACATTTTAATAAGCAAATAGTCCACAGTAAAGTTAGTGTTACTCATATATTTGTTGTGACTGGGCTAAGTTCAGTGAGATTAGCAGTTAGAGTGAAGAGTCCAAGGGAATTTTTTTTGTGGAGAAACCTTAATCAGTGCACTACAAGTCTATGAGGAACAGAAAGTCAAACTGTTCATTCGATGGGGAAATTTTTTATTTGTTATTCTTCCTTTACTAATATATCATATGTCCCTCTGAATACAAGCTATATAAGTATAGGGATATGGAGAAATATAACATACCTCTGTCTCAGAATAATTAGAAGATATGTAGCAGTACCCATGTTGAGTATACTTGTTGAATTTGATTCAAGTATACAAGTAATTCATTTTACAGCTTCATTGTTAATATATCAACAAACTCAAAATTCAGAAAAGCCCTGTGAGTACTATGACTCTGTAAATCCTTCTGTTTGTCCAGTTCACTTTGCAAATGTAGTATGACTTAAAGTATAATAAAATTCATAAATGCAATAAGGGTGGTAAAGCTCTGAGTTTTTCTGTTTTCTTCAAATTGTTGAGAACTTTCATATAGAAAAAAAATTCTGTGAATGTGCAACATATAATAAAGGATCTTACCATCACAGACATCTTCAAAGATGAAAAACAATCCTTAATGAAGGGGAACAACATAAGTGTAAACATGGTGATAAATCCTTAGTCTTTACAACTGGACCAAATTGAAATATGAATTCATATATATAAAGAGATTCAACCATGTATTGAGTTTTGTAAAGCTTTAACATATGCCAATTCTCTTTGCAGGCACAAAAGAAGTAATACTGGAGAGAATTCTTCTGTATATACTCAGTGTGTTAAAGCTTTTGTACATGACAGTCATATTCAAAGGCATGAAAGAACACATACTAGAGAGAGACACTATGAAAGTAATAAGTGTGGTAAAGCCTTTGCACATAACAGTAAGCTTCAAAGGCATACAAGAACACATACTGGAGAGAAACCCTATGAATGCAATCTTTGTGGTAAAGCCTTTCCATGTCATAATGCTCTTCGAAGGCATGGAAGAACACATACTAGAGAGAAACCCTATGAATGTAATCAGTGTGGTAAAGCCTTTGCTTGTAACAGTACTCTTCAAATACATGCAAGAACACATACTGGAGAGAAACCCTATGAATGTAATCAATGTGGTAAAGCCTTTGCCCAACGCACTCATCTTCAAGTGCACAAAAGAACACATACTGGAGAGAAACCCTATGAATGTAATCAATGTGGTAAAGCCTTTGCTCGTAACAGTGTTCTTCAACTACATAAAAGAACACATACTGGAGAGAAACCCTATGAATGTAATCAATGTGGTAAAGCCTTTGCCCGACGCACTCATCTTCAAGTGCACAAAAGAACACATACTGGAGAGAAACCCTATGAATGTATTGAATGTGGTAAAGCCTTTGCAAAACAAGATGCTCTTCAAATGCATAAAAGAACACATACTGGAGAGAAACCCTATGAATGTAATCAGTGTGGAAAAGCCTTTGCTTGTAACAGTAACCTTCAACTACATAAAAGAACACATACTGGAGAGAAACCTTATAAGTGTAATCAGTGTGATAAAGCTTTTGCTCGTAACAGCGATCTTCAAATGCATAAAAGAACACATTCTGGAGAGAAACTCTATAAATGTAATCAATGCAATAAAGCCTATGCAGAACACAGTCATCTCCAAGATCATAGAAGAACACATACTCAAGAGAAACCCTATGAAAGTATTCAATGTTGTAAAACCTTTGCAAAACAAGGTGTTCTTCAAATACATAAAAAAACACATTCTGGAGATAAACCATATGAATGTAATCAATGTAGTAAAGCCTTTGCACGACACACTCATCTTCAAGTGCACAAAAGAACACATACTGGAGAGAAACCCTATGAATGTATTGAATGTGGTAAAGCCTTTGCAAAACAAGATGCTCTTCAAATGCATAAAAGAACACATACTGGAGAGAAACCCTATGAATGTAATCAGTGTGGTAAAGCCTTTACACGACGCACTCATCTTCAAGTGCACAAAAGAACACATACTGGAGAGAAACCCTATGAATGTAATCAATGTGGTAAAGCCTTTACACGACGCACTCATCTTCAAGTGCACAAAAGAACACATACTGGAGAGAAACCCTATGAATGTAATCAATGTGGTAAAGCCTTTACACGACGCACTCATCTTCAAGTGCACAAAAGAACACATACTGGAGAGAAACCCTATGAATGTATTGAATGTGGTAAAGCCTTTGCAAAACAAGATGCTCTTCAAATGCATAAAAGAATACATACTGGAGAGAAACCCTATGAATGTAATCAGTGTGGTAAAGCCTTTGCTTCTAACAGTAACCTTCAACTACATAAAAGAACACATACTGGAGAGAAACCTTATAAGTGTAATCAGTGTGATAAAGCCTTTGCTCGTAACAGTGTTCTTCAAATACATAAAAGAACACATTCTGGAGAGAAGCCCTATGAATGTAATCAGTGTGGTAAAGCCTTTGAATATATCAGTAATCTTCAAAATCATGAAAAAAAGTCACACTGCAGAGAAACCCTAAAAATATAGACAATGTGGTAATGTTCTACACTTTACGCAGGAGTAAAACTTTGTGTGCAATCAATATTTTAAAGCCTTTGTGTATTACAATAGTCCTTGAGTATCTTTAAAAATACTGAGGGCTTATTACTACAAAGTATTCGGTAAGATCTTTATCCAACACACTTGTACTCAGTTACACATGAGTCTTTATTCTGTAGGAAAAATTTGACAGTGTTAGCAATCTATTAGAGCTTTATGATGTCCTTTTTTATATTGTTTTCCCCTGCAAACTCCTAGGAAAAAAAGTCAATTTAGGAATTTATGAAGCCCTATGTGTTGGGTAAACAGGCCAGCCAAAGATAACCATGTGAGCCTGAAAGCAGAGCCAGTGAAAACATACACTTTGGCCTGAACCCCAAGCCAAAGAAACACACTGTATGTCTGACCAAATGAGCACAAAATCCAGCCAATCTCTGAGCTTAGCCAATCTCAGGGATTGAAATCTGATCAATTTCCACCCTTAGAATCTTCTCTCTGTAAAAATTCAGCCCCTAAGAAGCCTCATAAATGCCCTGTGCCCGTTCAGTTGGCAGCTGCCCTTTTCTACTCTGCCAGAGGCAGCCACTCTCCTGGATTCCTCCCTCCTAAATAGTTTTGGCTGAAGACCTTTCACCAGAGCAGAGCAGTATCTCTGCCGGGAATCTCCCTAATGGAACAGAGCAGAGAAGCAATGGACATCTCTGATGAGAAACTCCTAGTGTAGTGGAACAGTGAAACAAGGGACACTTCTTCTGGGAAACTAGATTAGGGGAGCAGAGCAGACATGGCAACTTTTCACCAGAGCCAGAGCAGACTGCTATATTTCTGCAAGAGTTCCCCATTAGTTGAGTGAGGCAGAGAAGTTGAGGGCTGACAAGAAATGGACAACTCTGCTGGCAAACTCCCTAGTGGAGCAGAGCAGTGAAGCAGTAGACACCTGTGTTGAGAAACTCCCTTAGGGTAGTGGAGCAGAGCAGCAATTGGCATGTCTCCTGGGCATCTCTCTTAGCAGAGTGAAGCAGAGCACAAGTGTAATGGTTCTTTCTCAAAGAAGAGCAGTATTGCTGCATCATGTAAGGAGATCATCCCCCACCAGAACACACTACAGTTATAGGCTGACTTCCCACCAATCAGTATTTCTTTTTCCTCACAGCTGTAGGTATCCATAACACTTCCCCTTCACAGTTGTAGGTATAGCCTGACTTGTGACAGTCAGAGTATCTTTGTCTTCAGAGCTGTATCCAGGATATTTTCCCTCTACAGCTTCAGGTGTAGCCTGACTTCCCAACACTCAGGATACCTTTCTCCACACAGTTGTAGATATCCAGGGTTGTTATTATTCACAGTTGTAGGTACAGCCTGACTTCCAACAGTCATGGCACCTTTCTCTCCAGAGTTTCAGTTCTTGTACTATAAATTTAAGTGATAATGTAACCCTTTTAGATTTTATACTTTCACTAATTACATGAAATAATTAATCCAGATATGTGAATTTGGATCAGTTACTTTTTGTGTTGTGATATAATGTCTCTGTCAACTTATAAAAGAATTAAATTTGTCTCTTGGTTCCAGAGGGATACAGGATGACTGTGAAAGTGGCATGGCAACAGATGTCAGACATGACAGCTAAAACAGGAGTCTAAGAACTCACATTTTTTAACCTGCAGCATGAAGCAGAGAGTGGGAACTGGAAATAGTCTGTGGACCTAAATTCTCAAAGCCTATGCTCAGTGACATATTTCCCTCAGCAGGGTAGCATATCTGAAATCTTCCCAAATGGTACCACCAACTTAGAAGGGTTGATTTCTCTGACTTCAAGTTTACATGTTTGTTTTCTGTTACATGATCAATTCATGATGTCAAAAAATTCTATAAGTCATCTATTAAATGCCTCAACACCTGTTTTACAGGAATGAATGCTAGAAGAGAAAAACTTTTATCAGTGAAAAATTGTTTAAAGAGTTATTTTAATTTTAATTATGTGATATGATTGTGTGTTTGTGTTGTTATGTGAATATGCATGCTGGTTCCTGAGAATGTTAGACCCTTGGATCTCTTTTAGGATGAATTACAGGAAGTTGTCAACAATCAGAACTTGGTCCTGTGAATGAACTTTTCTTAACTGTCCAGCCTTGTCTCTAGCTCTGTAAATATTTTAAAGCCTATTTATATAATTTTGAAATCAGGAAATAGGGACAAACTCATACAAAAGAAAAACCCTAGTCATAGCAATAAAATTTACTTTGTAACAAATATTTATAGTGCATGTATAATGTGGTTATGGGTTTGTAGTCCATGACAGATATGTGAAGACCAGAAGAAAGCTTTGTGTTGTCTACTTTTCATCCTTTTAATATGGTGATCAAGGTCAGATTTCTAGCCTTGCACACCACAGACCTTTCCAACTGAGCTATCTCACTGGTGCTCAAATAAGATTAGTAGAAATATTACATGAGTAAACTATTGCCTTCTTTTCAGATTATAAACATAATTTCATACAAGGATAGAAGAACATAGGACAATTTGAATACTAAATTCTCTTTGCATAGGAATACATATACATACATATATATAAAACCATTCATTTTAAATGTGTTTATTCTGAAGACTAAGCATTTGTTCATAATCCTCTTTCAGAACCGTAATTGAATGCCAGATAATTGCCTCATTCAGTAAAGTTCATTGCTGCTAATCCTGATGACCTGAGTTCTATCTCTAGGTGATGCATATTACTTCTACAAATCTCTTATTTCTACACTTGGGCAGTGGCATATGCACATTCCCACATCAGCAAATACATAAATAATTTTAAAAGCCATATAAGTGCCATTGAGGCTACTTGCAGCCAAATGGCTCCCAGGTTTCATTTAGAACTCACATAGGGAAAGTAGATCATAGACACCTGTAAGCTGTCCTCTCAGTGCTGCATACACACCATGGCACAGGTGTGCACACAAACACAATTCAAATCTTTTTAAAAGGATGAAATTTAAAAAGTGAAGAGAATAACCCAATTATTGAGAACTTCTAAAGTTATTTGCCCATTTAAATTATAGAATTTGAAGAATTAGGACTGGTCATCTAAACAACGATGGTCCCTTTTTAATCTTCTTTTGTCCTTTCATTCTCAAGTTCAAAGATAGGTGATTTAAAAATACATTTCTCAGCTGCACTTCAAGGAGCAGAACTTTAATCCCAGCACTTGGAGACTATGTTGGGCTAATCTTTCTGAGTTTTATGCCAGCTTGGTCCCCATAGTAAATTCCAGGGCAGCCATGTCTGTGTGGATATATCCTGTCTCATGAATATTCCAAAAATAAAGGCACATCTCAAATTATGGAACTTTTCCTAATATTATCTGGCTGGACTCTGACTGGGTTCCACAAAACTTTTTGTTATCTTTACTCACATCAAGAGAAATGTGTTAACATTGAAAATAAGCACTATAGAGAGTCCATTCACAGAGATATAGAAATCCATGGAATGCTTTGACAACTATCTAGAGGGGACTTTCATCACCTTCCAGTGAAAGGAGCAGTGGGACATCTTCATCTTTTGCTTTATAGTGACATTTTTGGGACACGGAAAATTGGATCACTAGTACTGCTTTTCTTGGGTACCCAAGTTTGATTCCTAGTACCCACATCAGATTGGTCAGGATTCCCAGTATTAGCAGGTCCTGGATATCTGGTGCATTCTTCTGGCCTCCTAGGGCACCAGATATGCAAATGGTGAAAAGACAGATATGATGTGATTTCATACTGTAAAAAGGATTTTCTTCATGAGTCTTAAAGAATGAAATATAATTTAGGTGTATAAGTATTGCCAGTGTACCTGTGGTGCCAAGAAGACAGTGTCTGATCCCTGTGACTGGAGGTACAGACAGTTGTGAGCTGTCTTGGGGAACTGGGAATCAAAGTCAGGCCCTGTGGATGAGCAGCCAGTGTTCTAAGTGCTGAGGCTTCTATTCAGCTCCATGAACATGTCATTAATAACACTAAGTTGTGAATGGCTCATCTAAGTTCATCTTTACCTCAGCCCTGATGATCCAGAAGAAATATAAGATTGATAGCATCAGAAAGTAAGTTAGACTTGGTACTTAAAGAATTTTCCAAGCCCAAATCTCCACAAAATGAGGGGAAAGTACAAAAGATGATCAGGACAGAAACTCACAATAAAAGGTTTTGAATGGTGGTTGACCATTTAACCAAAGCCACAAGAGTGGGTTTATCTCCAATTTGGTAAATTGGCAGCAATGGGATTCCAGAAGCTCACATGTCAGGTGTATGCCTGCCTGAATTAATACCTCCTATAAGAGAGAAAAGGAACTTTCAGACATGAAGTCTGACTTGTCTGAATGGGATCATATTCTACTCTCCTGATGCCTGCAAAACCTTCAGTTAAGAGCTCTGAATGGTGGTGACTCTAGATGACATCCAGGTTGTCAGGAGATCTTGAGACTCTAACTGAAGTCACTCTAAGGCTAAGTCAATCAGGCATTTACAATGATCTGTAGAATTGAAAGAATTGTTAGTGAGGGAGCCTTGGGTGTAAAAGCCCTAGGATCAAATGTCCCTGGGCAGTGCATGGGGTGTAGCTGAGGACAAGCTGGCATGAACTACACTCTGTTTCCATTGAGCTGTGGTGAATCAGCCCCCCTCCAGGTCTTCCTCTCTTAGCATTTATGGCAACTCATGTAGGTGTTAGGGACAGTACCCTGCAGCCCCCACTTTGCAGTCCCCACTGAGACCTTAACATACCTCTATGTGTATCCCATCAATCCTTTGTATCTGCCTGCCTCACAAAAATAAGGATATTTGAAAAGACATCTATATCTCTCCCTTTGTCTAACAAATAGTGAAACAGTAGACACCATGAAATTCTAATTTCCCTGGGAAAAGTCTGACTCCTCCTGTTGAGAATGTCTCTACTGAAAAAAGATTTACTCCTTATCTGACCATCTTGCAGGAGAGACTTCAGTTGAGGTTGCAGAAGTGTTTTGTAGATGAGAAAAATTTCACTATATGGCTTAGTTATATTACTTAGTTGTCCATATTACTTGCCGTCATATAAACCTTTTGGGACCCCAAGGATAGATTAGTTATCTTATATCTTCATTCCTGTTGCAAATTAGTCACCCTGAAAATATGTCATGTTTACAATTTGTATTAATGATTTTCTCTTCTCTTTTCTATTGTTTCTTTTTATTTTAAATAATAGTCTCAATATGAATCTCTGGCTGGCCTGCAACTCCTTGTGTAGACTAGGCTCTTCTAGAATGTCAGAGGGATTCTAGTGTACCTGAATTATAGGTGGACACATCACAGACAACTAACTTGGTTCTTTTGGGCGGGGGGCTTTTAATACAGGGATTCCGTCTGTAACCTTGGCTGTCCTGAAACTAGCTCTGTAGAGCAGACTGGCCTTGAATTTACAGAGATCCACTTGTTTCTGCCTCCCAAGTGTCAGGATTAAAGTCCTGTATCCCCATCACCTAGTATAATTTGGTTCTTTTCATTGGCTTAATAAGGGTGAGTGCCTGACCCTGGTTGGTTAGGATAGCCAGGACACAGGCTCTGGTTCTAATTGCAGTAACAGAAGGTAGCTCACATCAAATGCAGCCTTTCTCACTTAAAGTCCACTGTCTTCCAACTATGAGCAATATTCTTTTTCTTTATCCTGAGTCAACTATAATTCATCAAGAGCAGAGTACTGTCCTTATTCTACAGATGGTGAAACCCAGGCACACAGAGATAAGTGGTCTTTGAATATACTTAAGTGTAACTGCTCATCTTACTCATTCCATCATTGTAATGATTCACTAAACGAAGTGGAACCTACCTAATCCTGGTATGGTGACATAGACCTTTAATCATGGTACTTCCAAAGTGGAGGGAGGAATTTCAGGATTTAAAAGTCATCCAAGGTAAGAATGGTCAATGCGCTATGGTCACAGGACCATGTAAACTAGGGGGACTGTGATTGGCTCAGGCCAGTGTCCACAATCTTCCCTGCAGCTCTAGAACATCAGGGCCATGGCAACAGCAAGTGTTATATGAGGTATTTATCATTTAAAGTTTTCTATTGTTGGTAATATTTTCTTGCAAGATAGCCTAGGTCACTTTAGGATCAGACTCATGTTGCTCTATAAAGAGTAAAATTCCCCTGTAATTGGGTGAATTAGCCTCAGGTAGGGATGAGTTTCTGATTTGTGTATCCAAAACAGCCTGTTCAGTCCTGAAAGCATAAACCACAACCAACAGAAATGAACCCAGCAGGTTTTATCTACATATTTGCACCTACTTATTTATTCACAAGGAAGAAATTGGAAGAAAAGATTTGGAAAGGGTGGCAAGAGGACAAGGAAGGGGGAAATTGATGTAATATACTTTAATTAAAATGTATCAAAATAAATTTTAAGTAAAATAAGTGGCTTGAGAGATAGCTTAGCAATTAAGATTACTGGATGTTCTTGCAGAAGACACAGGTTACATTTCCAGAAACCATGGTTGCTAACCATCTCCTGTAATTCCATTTCCAAGGGATCTGAATCCCTCTTCTGGCCTCTGCAGGTACTGCACACAGACATATGCTGGCATACACCCACATACATAAAATAAAGCTTAAAAATGACATTCTGTATAGTAATGTCACAGCCTTGAGACAAAGAGCAGTCATGGCTAGTTAAAATGAACTCTTTTTGGTCCTTCATAGAAGCAGCTGTGTTGTTACTGTGAGCCAGCTTGCTCAGAGGAAAAAGAAGCATTATTTTGAGGTTAGAATAGGTCAGAATATGTGTTTATTTAAGAACATCATTCACAGTGTGGATAGGTTACTTTTCCATTTTTTTGTATTTGTGTTCTATGTCCTTTGTATGTGTGAAGATTGTGGCATTGATACTTCTTTTAATTGTATCTTTTAGATCATACATAATGATCTACTTATCTTTTAAAACATACATTGTGATGTATTTATATTTAGATCATAATGCATACTTAAAAGATAGTTTTGCTCTGTAAATCTCCATCTGCCTAAGTGTCTAGTCTTACCTTCTCCTAAACTTACCTTCTCCTATTTAAATTGTTCAAAGTATAACGTTGGGCCTGAGCCTAAAAGAGTCTTAGGGATGACAGTGTATGTTTTATGCAAAATCTGTGCCAGGTTGGCTCCTCTTTTAACATTAGCCACTTCTGGAAACATGCTGGTATTAAAGAGATTTTTGTTTATTAAACTTTTAAGGGTGGGGGATGATTTCTCCCTGGGAAGACATTAATTCTAGAACAGCAGGATCTTCAGCCTTGTAGAAAAATGTTTCTGAGACAAATTTCTTTCAATGTTGAATCAGGTAGTCTTGTTCCCACTTTTTTGCTCCCCTATTGCTTCCCAATAAGTCCCTTGTTGTGTTTGTGATTCAACCAATAAAATTCTTAGATTAAAGAACTCAACTACCACTGAGTTTTAAAATTACAATTTTGAAATTACAAGTTTGACATGTAGTCAACTGTCCAGCTTAGTAACAGGAAAAGGATTTGTGTGTGTGGAGCATGGCTTCTGCCTTCAAACCAGAATAGGAGAAATAGTTTATTGTGTACACTGTGGGGAGAAGCAGGGTAGGTGAACAGCTGCTGGAGTCACCATCATGAAACAGGACCTGATTGTGGCAGGTCAGAGATTTTGTAATTTCCCAGCATGTACTGATCTATGTCATGTGAAAGAAGGCAGGCCAGATTGGGGGTGTACAATTTGGGAAGGTTAGCTTGAGCCAGTGAATATTGAATTTCCAACAAGGGAATTTCTATGCAGATATGTTCAATCCTGCTTGTAATGAATTATATCCATTAGCTGTAGCTGTGTGTGCCAGGTCATTGGGCTTAGCAGCTAATGTTGCACATAGGGGCATGGTAAAATAATATCTTATTAATGCTATTCCCTCTACCATCAAATGGTTTTCTGTTTTCCAAAGTCAGTATAGCTAAAGTTTTTTCAATTATATTTATCTTTTTACAAAGACAATTACTTGTTTCACTTTTTAAATTTGAATTTCTTTGAATGCATCATTACTCTAGTCTTTTATTCGTTTCTATTTCCCATTGTTTCCAGGTCGTTAAGAATCTCTTAGTGTCTGCACAACTTAATTTTGAAAAACAGAAAACCCAAGATAGCTAAAAGAATCCTCTTCAACAAAGCCACCTCTGGAGGCATCATGATCCCTGACATCAAGCTCTACTATTGAGCTATAGTAATAAAAACAGCTTAGTATTGGCATAAAAACCAACCTGTGGACTAACGGGATTGAATTGAAGACCCTGACGTTAATCAACACACACCTATGAACACCTACTTTTTGACAAAGAAGCCAAAACTGTACAATGGAAAAAAGAAAGCATCTTCAACAAATGGTGCTGGCATAACTGGATGTCAACATGTAGAAGATTGCAAATAGATCCATATCTATTGTCATGCACAAAATTCAAGTCCAAGTGGATCAAAGACCTCAATATAAAGCCAGTTACACTTGAACGCATTGGCACAGGAGACCATTTCCTAACTATAACACCAGTAGCTCAGACATTGAGAGCAACAATTAATAAATGGGTCCTCCTGAAACTGAGAAGCTTCTGTGAGGCAAAGGACATGGTCAATAAGACAAAGCAACAGCCTACAGAATGGGTAAAGACTTTCACCAACCCCACATCTGACAGAGGGCTGATCTCCAAAATATATAGAGAACTCAAGAAACTAGACATCAAAATAACGAACAATCCAATTAATAAATGGGCTATAGTGCTAAACAGAGAATTCTCAAAGAAAGAATTTCAAGTGGGCAAAGGACATTTAAGGAATTGCTCAGCATCCTTAGTCATCAGGGAGGTGCAAATCAAAATGACTCTGAGATACCATCTTACACCTGTCAGAATAGCTAAGATCAAAAGCACGGCAGACAGCTTATGTTGGAGAGGATGTAGAGTAAGGGAACATTCCTCCACTGTAGGTGAGAATACAAACTTGTACATCCACTTTGGAAATCAGTATGGCAGTTTCTCAGAAAATTGGAAACTAATCTTCCTCAAGACTCAGCTATATCATTCTTGGGCATATACCTAAGGAATGCTCAATCATACCACAGGGACACATGCTCAACTTTGTTCATAGCAGCATTATTCATAATAGCCAGAACCTGGAAACAACCTAGATGCCCCTCAACTGAAGAATGGATAACAAAAATGTGGTACATATACACAAAGGAGTACTACTCAGCAGAGAAAAAAGAATTACATCATGAAATTTTCAGGCAAATGGATGGAACTAGAAAATATCATCCTGAGTGAGGTAACCCAGACTCAGACAAACATGGTATGTACCAATTCAAAAGTGGATACTAGATGTAAAGCAAAGAATAACCACGCAACAACCCACAACTCCAGAGAAGCTAGCTAACAAGGAAGACCCAAAGAGGGTTGCATGGATTGCCCTGGGAAAGGGAAACAGATGAGATTTCCATGAGTTAACTGAGTATGAAAGGTGGGCAATGCAGGATAGGGGATGAGAACATAAGGGGATGGGATGGTTGATCTGCAACAGAGAGAAAGGGGGAAAGCAGTGAAAGGGATACCATGATAGAGGGAGGTATCATGGTGATAGAGAGAAACCCAGTGCTAGAGAAGTTGCCAGGAATCCCCAAGGATGACCCCAACTTGGACTACTAGAAATAGTGTAGAGGGTGCCTGAACTGAACTGACTTAACCCAGTGATTAGACCAGTGAATACCCTGTCATCACAGAGCTTTTCTCCAATGACTGATGGAAGCAGATGAAGAGATCCACAGCCAAACATAAGGCAGAGCTTCAGGAGTCCAGTCAAAGAGAGAGAAGAAGGATTTTATGAGCAAGTGCATCAGGATCATGATGGAGAAACGTGCGGAGATGACCAAACCCAACTAGTGGGAAGTCATGAAAGTTGGATCAATTGCTGTGGATCTTGCATGGGACTGGACTAGGCCCTCTGCATGGTGAGACAATTGTGTAACTTGATCTGCTTGGTGGGCCCCCTGCCTGTAGGATCAGAATCCATCCCTGGTACATGAGCGGGCTTTTCAGAGCCCACTACCTATGATGGGACACCTCATGCAGCTTTGAGGCAGGGGGAAGGGCTTGGACTTGCTGCTTTTGGATGTGCCTCCCCATGGGAGGCCTAGCCTTCTTGTTGGGGAGAGTGGGGGGTGGGTTGGGAGGGGGAGGTTGGGGCATAGGAGGAGGGAAGAGGGGGATCTTTGATTGGTGTATAAAATGAATGAAAAAAATTTTCTTAATAAAAAAAATTTCTTTCCATTTTTCTCAAGTGCTTTTGATCATTTCTTAGAGCAAAGTCTCCTGTAGTTTAGGCTTGCCTCACACTGTGGAGTTGAGAATTGCTTTCACACCTAATCCTGCTTCTGGTGCCCTGTGCTGGGAAGAAAGTCCTGCAACTGCTTCAAGGCTAGGCCTTAACTGGTCAGTAGGAAGGAAAAAGAGACCAGTAAATGGGTATCTCTAGATATGATAGGATGAGAGGGTAGATTAATGAACCTACTTTTAAAGAGCAACAACTTGTTTAAAAATGTTTTCACTTTTCACTGCTATGGATTTTAGTTTATTGATACAAATTTAAAGTTAATTTTGTTATAATATATATATATATACACACACACACTCATATTTCTACTCTTGTTTAAAGTATGTTTATGTAACTCATTTAAATTATAATGTATAATTAGGAAATACAGATTAATAGCTAATCATCTATGATAATCAAACTTGTAGTCATGTTAGTTAAGTTTTCTAGGTATACACAGATATATTTCAGATAGATAGGTAATCTTCAAACACTTCAAAGACCTACAGAATACGGCATTTAAAGTGTTTTAAAAACTTGGACTTTCTGGACAGTGAGACACATCTGCTCCTGGCAGAACCAATTTACTTTAGAGAAGAGGATGGACATTGAGGATACTCCATGTGGAGTTTATCTTCTTGGAAAAGACAGCCATTTGAGAGAGAAACTGTTCTTGCCTGGACTGCTTGACAAATAGCTATGTCGACTGGACATGGAGTACCCATGGGAAGGTGACCACTGAACTTTGCAAGGCTAGATGGTCCTTCAGGTTCCTGCTTCGCAGAAGCTGCCAGACATTCTACTGAACACAGAGAAGTGACTGAGAGACTCTAGACCTAGGCTGAAGATGGATGCCCCAACATTACAGAGGAACTTTGGGTGACTGTCCAGGCAGCCAGCTGTCTCTGTTATTCTAGAATTTTGGAAGTGCTTACAATGCTCTTCCTGTTTTCTTTGGTAATATTATATCCTTCTGAGGTCTTTGATGTTGAAGACTAGATAGTTATAATTATGCTTGGTTATGATAAAAGATAAATTCGATATAAAACTTTAGACTCACAAATATAGGATATATAGAATATTTTCTTTAATTTTGCCAAATACAAATAGACTAGATATTATAACTGTAATTCTTGCTTGATTACTGTTTTGTTATATATAATTTTACTATGTTAAACCCCTTCCTTTTTGATTAGACAGAAAAGGAGAGGTGCTGTGAGATGCTCTGTATGCTGTGAATGTGTTGCTCTGATTAGTTGATAAATAAAATGTTGATTGGCCAGTAGCCAGACAGAAAGTATAGGTGGGATAAACAAACAAGGAAAATTGTGGCAAGGCTGGAAGGCTGAGTCAGCAGACTCCAGCCCACCATCCAGGGAACAGCATGTAATGACACACAGATAAAGCCATGGAACATGTGGCAACATATAGATTAACTGAAATGGGCTGAGTTTTGTTGCATGAGTTTTCCCCAGTCCTACTTGCCCCACAGTCAGGACAAATCTCTCTCACCCGTCAGGCCCGCAGCTGTTCAAACTCAATCAAGTAAACACACAGAGACTTATATTGCTTACAAACTGTATGGCCGTGGCAGGCTTCATGCTATCTAATTCTTCTATCTTAAATTAACCCATTTCCATTAATCTATACTTTGCCACATGGCTTGTGGCTTACCGGTACCTTACATCTTCCTTGTCCTGGCGGCAGCTCGCAGTGTCTCCCTCTGCCTTCCTGTTCTCTCAATTCTCCACTCTGCTTGTCCCGCCTACACTTCCTGCCTGGCTACTGGCCAATCAGTGTTTTATTTATTACCCAATCAGAGCAACACATTTGACATACAGAACATCCCACAGCAGAGTTTAAATGTAAGAGCTAGTCAGTGGTAGGCCTGAGCTAATGACTGAGCAGTTTTAATTAATATAAGCTTCTGAGTGATTATTTTATAAGCGGCTGTGAGTTCTGTGGGGCTGGGCAGGACTGGAGAAAACCTTCAGCTACAGGTATCCTCTAACTTCTCTGGATTTTATTACAAACTTAAAAATGAAGACAGACTGGGTAGGAATTGAGTTCACTGACAAACTTTAAAGCAGGTGTAGTCCCAGCATGGAAAGGGAGGAACAAGAAGTAGCATGAAAGCTTTCCTCTAACCATAGCTCATATTAGAAATAAGTAGTGAGGTAATCAATTTTAGATGATTGATAAATGTTCTGACTGGCTTTTCCTTACATCCACAGATCAGGGAATCAGGAATCTGGATAAAGAACTTAACTTACCATGAAACCATATTGCAGTAATCAAACTAGTTTGACCAAAATAGGGCTGGATAAAATGGTGTGGCCCTGCCTAAAAGAACTGTTATATTACAGGATTAAGATGTACAGCCTGAGAGAAAATGTGTGGCTAAAACTTGGTGTGCTCTAATACAAATCCCTAGTCTCTGGAGCACATGGCCATAAAGCCTGTTTCAAATTTTTAAAATAATTTTTTGGGAATTATATTACATCATTTCCATCATCTTTTTCCTGCCTGTAAGCCCTTTCATAGACAGTTTGTTTTCTAATTCATGGCCTCTTTTTGCTTTAACAACTGTTACTGTTTGCATCTGACCTATGTTTGGCTTCAGGTTCCCAGCTACGAAGGAAAAGGTTGGCTGCACTGGTCAGTGACTTTGTAATGGAATACATACACAGGACACTGTATCTTGGAAGAGGAACAGGAAATACTCTGAGAGATTGGAAGAGTTTCTAATAAAATACAAATTTCCCAGACTAGAGCCCTATCTGCCCCTAGGGTGGAAGGGCAGAGCTGGGAAGGCCTGTGCTGCCTTAGTCATTTGATCTCTGCTCTTCAGGTAGGGGAACTGATACTGTCCTGAGACCCAGTCAGGTAATACTAGCTATTAAGGGATTGTGGGCAAGCCTTGCTATCAGGAGCACCAGTGGGAGGTAGATTGTTATTTTTTTCCCTAGTGTTCTTCTCTAATACAGCTACAGGGAGTCATGAGGGAGACCATAAGCCATGCCATAGTGAATGAGGGTGCATTTACTTTCCATGCAGGAGGAGGAGGTTGGCTGAACTGTCAGATCTGCTGGGAGTTGAATGGACCATGAGACAGACTGGTTCTGTTGGTCCATGTGTTGACCTGGGCAGTGGCCCCTGTTCTCTAAGCCTCCCTGAGTGTTCATTCCTTAGGGACAGGGGGGCTTTGCAGACCTGGCTATGGGAGATTTGGTATTTAGAATATTACTGTCCTCTGTGCACACAAAGCCATTGCTTTTGGTGTGCAGTGGGAAGACAGCCTGGAAAACTCAATGTCTGAATTGTAGAAATTCTCAACATTGCATTCCACATCCAGTTTTGTGTGATAAGTTTTACAAGTTGTTTAGAAACTGATAGAAATGAGGTAATCAGGGTCATCATTCAGAAATCCTTAATTAGAATGCTTTTAACTTTCCTCTACCACCAGTTACAATAGCATGATTTAGGGAAATTCAATTACAGGGAACAAAAGGAATTTCTGAGCTGCAGAGGTTCCTTGGGTGTTCATGGTATTGGGCACGTAGGTAGGGCAGATTCCACATCTTGTGCTATAATCAATGTGGCAGGAAGCAGACATTATTCTTCAACATTGTTTTGTGTGTAGGAGCATCAGTCAGACTGGGTTTGCCTGAAACCACAAGGGGGAATCAGGGGATGCATAGCCATAACCAACATTTCTGATCATCTCCATTTCCAGAGAGAGAGCTCTAGAGCATGGTGTCTCTATGTTTGGAAGAGAGATCACTAGTAGCTGGAGGGTCAGAAATATACCTGTTTAGGGGTCACTTTGAGTTATTTTTGTGGGAGTTGTAAAGAAGTCTGTGTTTATTTAGTTTCTATACATGTATAATCATAGGTAACTGCTGTGGGATGGTCTGTATGTTAAATTACTGATTGGTTGATATGATTGGTTGATATATAAAACACTGATTGGCCAGTAGCTAGGCAGGAAGTATAGGCGGGACTAACAGAGAGGAGAAAAGAAAGAACAGGAAGGCAGAAGGAGTCACTGTCAGCCGCCGCCATGACAAGCAACATGTGAAGACACTGGTAAGCCACAAGCCACGTGGCAAGGTATAGATTTATAGAAATGGATTAATTTAAGCTATAAGAACAGTTAGCAAGAAGCCTGCCACAGCCATACAGTTTGTAAGCAATATAAGTCTCTGTGTTTACTTGGTTGGGTCTGAGCAGCTGTGGGACTGGCGGGTGACAGAGATTTGTCCTGACTGTGGGCCAGGCAGGAAAACTCTAGTGACAGGTAACATATTTCAAGTTCACATTTTTCCTGGTTGAGTTTTCTTAGGTCTTTTGGTGAAAGATTGATTATATTTTTGTACTTTCTTGTTTTTTTCTCACTATCCCCTTATCCTTTCACAAATATTGTCCACATTCTTCATTGTAGAATTGTGTTAAGTACAAAAGTCACATTATATCAATGTGTGTACCATTCTTTCTTAATCCTATAGTGAATTCTGTTTGTTTTTTTTTAACATGGCACATAGCTTTGGAATCAGCTTTCTTATAATTTGTTGGGAATTTTCTGTGGATTATATTGAATTTATGCTGTATATTAAACAAACCCAATATCTTCTTGTTGTTGTTGAAAATATTTAATTTTAATAGTGGTGTTTGTCCAAGCATAAAAGGGTAAAAAATACTATACTATATAATCTTTGTTTTACAAACTATGGTAAATGTGTAAAACTGAAATTGATTTGAAATAATGTACAAAAACATAGAAAGAGGATTGTAGTGTAGTTTAATGACACAGAATACATTGTTAAGTTCACATCAACGATCTACTAAGTACTGTTTAATTGAGGAAACAAAAAGAGGGAAAATAAAACATCTTCCAGAATTTAACAATGAATCTGAATGTGATGTGGGATTTTGTGGCAGCATGCAAAATAATTTCTGACAGTGGCAGGTTGGGCCTAAATATGAAAATACCCTAAATTTTTACTTTTTGAGGACAGACCTAGGGCCTCAAGAGGACATAGTGCTAAGTGAATGAGTACAATAGCAGTGATTAAAGGATTATACATTTATAAAGGACTCTTACCGTCAGTGTTGTATGGGTCTGAAACAGCATGTAATTACAAGCCGAGGTTATGTCCATTCACTTCTTTCTCCCATCTAATTTCCTGATTTTAACCCTTGCTGCACTCTCATTTGTCAGATGGACATGAGAGCTCCAGCATCTTGTCTACACTACAGGTAGCAATAGAAAATGGAGGGAAAAAGAGCACAGAATCTAGTGAAAGCAATCACCTTCAGAGGATTTTTGTTTATCTATTTATTTATTTATTGGTTTTTTGAGACAGAGTTTCTCTGTGTAGCTTTGCGCCTTTCCTGGAACTCACTTTGTATCCCAGGTGGGCCTCAATCAGAGGATTTTTCTAATGTTCATTTTTTAGTATGTGAAGGAGAATAATTAAATACCAAGCCTTCTGTAGTAAGAGTTGTTATAGAGATGAGATGCAAATGTGGTAATTTTCTCTGTATTTCCCTGGAGTCTGTTGTTATGTACCCCTTTTCATTTCTGATTTTGTTGAATTGGCTATTCTCTCTCTGCCTTTTAGTTAGCTTGGATAAGGTTTTTATCTATTTTGTTGATTTTTCTCAAAGAACCAACTCTTTGCTTTATTGCTTCTTTGTATTGTTCTTGTTGTGAAAGAGACTGTGGGAATATGTAGCAGGTGACAGCTAGTGTTTGACAAGCTGACCCACCAGATGTATAGCTCTTTGTTGGAGAGCCCCACCAGCAAAGTCCATGTAGCAGCCCCACTAAACAACATCCAGCCCCACTATGCACAGTCCATGGGGAAGTCTTCAGGGTGGCCCCACTTGGCAAAGTCCATGGGGTGACTGGCTATGAATACCAGTTGTTTTTCGTCTGTAACTCTCTCATGTGCCACTACCTTAACTCCCTAAAAAGAACAGCTGTGGGGTTCCTTCCACTACCATTGGTAGTGTGTTTTACATCTTTGGTTATATTTATAGTTGTGGACAATCAAGAAGATTGTTTCTGCTCAAGCTGTATGAGTCTGGTGATAGAAATAATACCAGAATATTTTTCTTAACTGACACAGGAAAGTAACAGCATTCTCAGTCACAAAGACAGTCTTTTACACAGACAGCTAACTTTGGACTTCAGGGCAGATTCAAAGCAGGCTGGTTGCTTCTGGAGATGAATATCTGATTTCCCTTAGGACACATACATGAGGTCATTTTCCCAGGTGTTGTTGATTGATAATTCAAGGTCAAAACTGAAGCAACCTTATTAGACACACTTTCTTAGTAATTCAAGGTTCAGTCAATTACTTACTGTCTGGGAACCCTCACCAACTAGAGCGACATGCACTTGCTCACTGCCTGGTTTATGTGACATTCCTAGCCTAAGAGGATCTATGGGACTTTACTTGTGTTATGAGAATGGATTGAGCCCTCAAAAATGTACCTTATAAATGCTCCAAGTTTGGCTGAGGGAGGAGCGAAGGAGAGGAGCAGCGATGAGCAGGGCAGTGGCAGGAGAGAGAGAGAGAGAGAGAGAGAGAGAGAGAGAGAGAGAGAGAGAGAGAGACCCAAGGGAAGGTGTAGGATAGATGTGGAGGGAGTGGAAAGGGAAGTAGTGAAGCTGCTGAGTAGGCAATGAGAAGGGGTGAAGAGCCAATTAGGAAACTGTGACGAGAGATTCTTTAGAGAGAAATTTTTAAGATGAAGTAAAGAGAAATTTACCATCAGAAAGTATCTGTGTTTCTTTAATTTTCCCCCTCAAATAGAAAAGGTCTAACGTTCAGATAAGAATTTTTCTTAAACCCTTGGTACTCTGAGGCTTTCTTTTTCTTAGCCCTGGAGCAGATCTGGGAGCTGGCCTCCCCTGCTCTGTGAGAGCGTTGTTTCTATTTTATTCTTTTCAGCTCTCAGTTTGGTTGCTTCTCTTAGGTGTGTCTGCTTCTTTTTGTTCTAGAGCTTTCAGGTGTGCTGTTAAGTCATTAGTATGGGGTCTGTCCACATTTTCATGAATGTGGCACTTAGTGCTATGAACTTTCCTCTTAGCACAGCTTTCATTAAGTCCTATAAGGTTGGGTATGTTGTGCATAATTTTCATTGACTTCTAGGTAGTCTTTAACTTCTTTCTTTATTTCTTCCTTGACCCAGTGGTAACTCAGTAGAGAGTTGTTCAGAGTTTGGGTGAAATGTTCTGTAGGTGTCAGTCTGACCAACAGATAGGTAGGGCGAAGGCAGGACTGGTCCAGCTGATCTCTCCCTGGGGCTGAACAGGATGATGAGTATCCACGGCCCAGACCTCCCCATTCCATCAGAGAGAAGCACAGTGGGCCGGGAGTCTGGTCAAAGCAGGAACTCACTTTATTGTATCAGGAGTGGATTTGTATAGGTTGGTGTGATGGGGGGATTGGGTAAGGATAGCAGGCCAATGAGATGATGCCATCTCAGCAGTTACTAGGCAGAGGTGATTCTAGGTCCAGCAGTGCTGAGTGACTTGTATGTGGAAGTCGTGTCCGAGGACAGCTCGCCAGAGTTAAGCTAGGCTAAGGAAGTTACACTGGGCCTCAGGCCTGGGCCTTATGGGGCCCAACATGTAGATATCTGTTAGGTACATTTAAGTTATAATGTCTGTTATTTCCATTATTTGTCTGTTTAGTTTCTGTCTGGATAATCAGTCCATTGGTGAGGGTGGGGTGTTGAAGTCTCCCACTATTATTCTGTGAGGCTCTATGAGTGATTTAATGCTTTAGTATTGTTTGTATTACAAATGTGGGTGCCTTTACATTTGGGGCATAGTTGTTCAGAATTGAGACATCATCTTGGTGGATTTTTTTTCTTTGATGATATGTAATGCCATTCTCTATCTCTTTCAATTAATTTTGGTTGAAAGTCTATTTTATTAGATATTAGGATAGCTACACCAGCTTTTTCTTGGGTCCATTTGATTGGAAAATCTTTTTCCAACCCCAACCCTTTACTCAGAGGTAATATCTATCTTTGATGTTGAAATGTATGCAGCAGAATGTTGGATGCTGTTTTATTGGTGAATTGAGTCCATTGATATTGAGGGATATTAATGACCAATGATTGTTAATTCCTGTTATTTTGTTGGTAGTTGTAGTGTGTGTGTGTGTGTGTGTGTGTGTGTGTGTGTGTGTGTGTGTGAATCTGTGTATGTCTGTGTGCTTCCCTTCTTTGCATTTTGCTGCTGTGAGATTATCTATTGTCTGTGTTTTTTTTGGTGTAGTTAAATACCTGGAGTTGGAGTTTTTCTTCTAGTACCTTCTATAGGGCTTGGTTTGTGGATAGATATTGTTTAAATTTGATTTTGTTATGAAATATATTACTTTTTCCACCTACAGTGTTTGACAGTTTTTGCTGGATACAGTAGTCTTGACTGACATCCATGGTCTCTTGTAGTCTGCAGGTCATCAGTCCAGGTCCCTCTGGAATTAAGGGTGTCCATTGAGAGGTCAGTGTGATTCTAATAGGTTTGCCTTTATATGTCACTTAGCCTTTTCCCTTGCTGCTTTTAATATTCTTTCTATGTCTTGTATGCTCAGTGTTTGATTATTATGTGGTGAGGGGATTTTCTTTTGGGATGCAATCTATTAGATGTTCGGTAAGCTTCTTATACCTTTATAGGCATATCATTATTTAGGTTGGAAAATTTTTCTTCTATGATTTTATTTAAATATATTCTCTGCAGTTTTTACCTGGGTCTCTTATCCTAATATTCATATTATTCTCATGTTTGGTCTTTTCACAGTGTCCCAGATTTCCTGGATATATTCTGGTAGAAATTTTTTAGATTTACCATTTTCTTTGACTGAAGAATCTATTTCCACTATTGTGTCTTCAATACCTGAGATTCTCTCTTCCATTTCTTGTATTCTGTTGGTGATGATTGAGCCTGTAGTTCCTGTTCACTTACCCAGATTTTCCATTTTCAGGATTCCCTCCACTTTTTTTCTTTATTGCTTTCATTTTCATTTTCATGTCTTGAAATATTTGTTTTTTTCTTGGTTTTCTGTTAGGGATTTATTGATTTCTTCCAATTTTTTGTTTGTCCTTTCCTCAATTTCTTTAAGGAATTTGTTCATATCCTCTTTAAGAACCTCTATCATCTTCATAAAGTAATTTTAAGGTCATTTTTTTATGCTTCAGCTGTGTTGAATTGTTCAGATATTGCTGCTATAGAATAAGTAGGCTCTGCTGATGCCATATTGAATTTTCTATGATTGATTTTGTTCTTAAAACTGGCACTTAGCCATCTGAATTTGGGGTGATTTTAGGTCTAGGTGTCTATTTCTGCATTTGTCTTTGCTAGGTGGGTGTTTTGTTCCTTTGTTTCTCTTGCCTCTTTGGTCTTCTGGTCTAAATAGCCAAGTGTTCTGGTGACAAGTGTGTCTTTGGGTTCATTAGGGTGTCCCCTCTGAGTTTCTTTGGGATAGAGATCCCTAGATCTGGCCTGGCCTTTGCTAAGGCCAAAGTCCTCTTCCAAAGTTGTAGACCAGGACATGGAGCCCAAGAGAGGGAGTTGCAGACTGGGGTCCCTAGATCTGGTCTGGCATCTGGGGTCCCTAGGACCAGCCTGGCTTCTAGTACAGCTGCCATTGTTGGGGAACTTAGATCCAGCCTGTGCTCCAGTAAGGCTGAATTCTTTTGAAGTTTTAGACCTGGGATTCCTAGATCTTTCCTGACCTCTGGTAAAACAGAAGTCTTCCAAAGTTGTAGAGCAGGAAATGGAGTCAGAGGTGGGGAGTGGGGCATTGTGTGCAGTCTTAAACAGGTTTAGTGGGCAGTGGGCAGTGGGCAGTGTCTTACCTGGGGTTCCTAGGAGCATCCTCACTTCCTGTAAGGGCTGTGGGCCCTGGTTTGGAGCAGCCCAGGGGAGGGTGTGCTGTCTGGCATTGTGGAGCAGTCTTTGAGGAGTGTTAGTTGGCTGTGCACTGTCTTACCTGGGCTTCGTTGAACCTTCCTGGTCTCTGGTAAAGCCAAAGACATCTTCCAAAGTAGTAGACTGGGATATGGGGTCCAGGGGTGGGGATAAAGTCTGGAATTGTTGGACAGGCTTAAAGGTTTTTATGGTGTGGTTGGTAGTGTATTCCCTGGGGTTCTGGGGACTGCTCTGGCCTTCGGTACATCTGCTGGTGACTGTGGATCCTAGTTTGAAGCCCAAGGTGGGAGTACAGTCTGGGGCTACTAGTCAGGCTTTAAGGAGTGTTATGGGTAGCAGGCATTGTCTTAATTGGGTTCCCTAGATCAGGCCTGGTCTCTGCACTGCGAGAGACTTTTTTGAAAGATGTTGACCAGGATAAGTAGCCAGAGGTGGGGATGGGGAAGTCTTCTTTAAAAGTTGTAGATCAGGTTATGGAGCCAGGGATGTGGGGTTGGGTAGGGGTGTAGTGTATGCAGTCTGGGATATTTGGGCAGGCTTAAAGTTTTTTATTGGGCAGTGGGCAGTGTCTTGCCTCCATACCCAACATCTTAATACTAATGTATCCATTTCCCAGGGATCGTTCATTTACTCTTCTTTATTAATTTGGTTGTTTTTGTTGTTGTTTTGTTGTTATTATTATTGTTGTTGTTTTCATCATGGTTAATCTGTAAAAGACTTTTAGCTTATTGGATAAAAAGTACTATGAGGGTTGGGCAGGTCACTTAGAAAGTATTCTTGCTGGGGATGACCTGAATTCAGATACCAACGTCCAAATTGGGAGGCTCATAACAACCTGATCTTCCAGATCCAGGGTGTCTGACACCCTCTTTGCTGGTGTGTCACCTATAACTCATGGAATACATTCTCTCACACACCCAAATAGACACATAAAACTGGGAGTAAACTTGTTTTCAAAAGTTCTTGTGACTTATAAAGCAATTAGAGCAAAACTAGTTGCTTTACATGCTATATAATACAAATCATTCAATGATTCTTTAAAAATCTGCTACCTTGCATCTTTTTTTAAAAGTTATTTTCTCATTCTAATACAGGCTTACTTTCAAGTATCAGTCATAGAAAACAAAATGGTTTATAAGTGATCCTCTCAGAATTCATTTTCTTTATCATAAGGGAATGAAATACATTTAGCAGTCAAAACTAGTTTCTACAATGTTGACACATCAGAATGCTTTAAACAAAGGCTTCTCATTTTGGTGACACAGCACTCCACTGTCAACCCACTTTCTCTTATTGGTAAAGGAGAGAACTGGAATACATATGGTGAGTGCTGGCCAATGATTTCTTTGATTTTGATTTTGATTATAATTATAATCTTGTAGTTCTTGTTTAAAGAACAGTGTTATATTTATAGGTCTTTTTGTTGTCTCCTTGTATCACGGTGCCATCACTGTTGTGTGGTTTTATTAATTATAATCTAATTATATTATAGTTTCTCTGAAAATGATGGACCTTCGCCTATTTTTGTATTTTGAAAATTTACTGTATTGTTATGAGTTCTTTGAGTTTTTGTTGGTTTCCCCAAACCAACTTTCTGTGCAGAAAGAATTTTAGATTTCTCCTCTTAATCTTAGAGCCTTCCCTCTCCTTATTGCTTGGCATACCTATGTTTTCTCTGTCATCATTGTTAAGATTTTGTTACATCTCAGTGGTTTATATGGTTAATACCTTGGTATTGGATTTTAAAATATGTGTCTATGTGTCCTAGTTTTCTTCAACTATCAGGAAGACAATAGGCTAGAGTCATCTGAGGGAGCCTCAATGAATGGCTTGACCAGATCATATTGGTTGGTTGCAATGACTGTGAGAGATTGTGTTGATTGATGATGGATGTGAGAAGGGTCCTCCACTGAGGGTGACAATATCCCTAAGCAAGTTGGACTCTGCTGTATAAGAGACCTAGCTGAGCATGAGACAGTGATAAAGCAAGAGAG
Source organism: Peromyscus eremicus (assembly GCF_949786415.1). Lineage (NCBI taxonomy): Eukaryota > Metazoa > Chordata > Mammalia > Rodentia > Cricetidae > Peromyscus > Peromyscus eremicus. The sequence continues at coordinate 168,307 of NW_026734415.1, forward strand.
AAAGCTGGGAAGCCATGTTTCCATGTGGTTTTGTCTTCAGTTATTAGCTTAAGCTTGTATCCTAAGCCCCCACAATGATGGAGTGTGTCCTAGGGGTGTCAACCAAATCAACCTGTTCATTACCTGAGTTGCTTCTGGTTAGAGAATTTAATTACAGCAAGAGAGAAGCAAGTAAGAATAAAAAAATGTACCTCAAAAGTGATTTTTTTTGCTGCAACGGCCTTGGGAATGTTTTCTTTTGGAAGAATGTGGAAGATATCAGGACTTTAGATGGCAAAATCCATAGAAAGCTATATACAGAGCTTAGTCAGCTATTCCTGTAGGATCTGGAAGTTGAGATGGTCAATGGTAATGCATACAGTTAAGGTCAAATTTACAGGATTTCCTTCATAAAAAGTCTCTAAAAATTAATCTAGAGGTCATTTGAGTGGTATTTAGGCCCCAAATCTTTCTTATTGAGTGAGGCAAAATGAAAAAGAAATGGGCTGATTTCTTAGACAAAATATTGATTCTATTGGATGGTTATTACCAATGAATCATTCAGGTCTATAGTGAAAAAAAGCACCAAGTGGGATAAAATGAAATCCAAAGTCTGTGGTTTTTAGAGAAATACAGCACTAGGTAGTTTCAGATGGCAGTCAAGTACTGAAACAGAGTCAGGAACGTTCAAGATTATCACCATTAAAGAGAAGTCCTTGCTCTACACTGGAAGCCTGTAAGTACTGTGGTACTCTATAAGTGAAACACACTCCACTCTGTTAAGTCTTCAATTAATGGAAAGTGTAGGCAAAGTGATTCCTATATCTAGAAAGCAACTTCATACAGATTCTGATGCAAGTGTGGTCCAATCATGGTGTTGTGGTTTTTCCACTACTTTCTGAAGAATTGGGTTTATTTCCATTTTTTCCTGTGTGTTAGATTTCTATGTGGTTTATATATACCAAGGGAATATGATAACATTTTAATTGACAATAGCACAAATGACCACATACTAAAAAGTGAACACTATGTGCTGGTATACCTGTAATTCACTATATGGAAAAATCTAGTTTATCCCATGAAGGATAAAAGATCTCCCAGAAACAGGACAGGGGTCACAGATATGCTCATTGTGTTGGTACAGAACAGAGATGTGTGACTGAGTCCATGGGAAATCACTGAGGTCTTCTTAAGATAATAGAGATTTAAGGGACCTCTTAGTAAATCTAGAGACTTGTAAGAAACAGTAAGCCTAGTAGTTTTGCATCACTACATGTTAGGCTAATTATTGAATGGTAATCAGATAACTAATGCCCTGTGTAGTGAAGTCATTGTGTTATTGACTGAAGACCATTCTTCCTTCAGACCTACTGCTTTCAGTGCCTGGTCCCCTACTGGTGCACTGCTTTGGGAAGTTATAAAATTTTATTTAGGAAATGGGACATAACTGGAGGACCTCGATCACTGTAATATTCCCCTGTCTGTCACCTCTCACTCTACTTCCCCATATACCATGAAGTGAACAGCTCTCATTTTTCATATACTCTGCCAGCAGGATGTTCTGCTCAAGTGCACTGGGCCAAGTAACCATAGTCTAAGCCCTCTAAAACCATGAGCCCAAATATGTTTTTCTTTCTGTTAAATTGTTCCACTGATACTTTTTATATTTATAAGAAATCTAATACATAGTGTAACATTATCATGAGGGATAAGCAGATGAAAATATGAATAATACTCCAGTTAGATTATTACCAAAGGACAATGAGATCTGACAATTAAGAAAAACCTAAGCTTTCACACCATTCCTAGCAAGTCACTTTTACATATTTAAGCTTTGAATAATGTAGGGTGAGACATGTTGCAGTCTTAAGTAAGCTGTGACATGATTAGCAGCTTTTAAGAATCAATTTGGAAGGAGAAGGGACAGACTAAGAGATATAGAGAAACAGTATAGCCTATCTGTGGTGAAGAAAGGTTTTGGCAGTGATGTAAGAATGGATACACCTCAGTGAACTTTGATAAATATAGGAGCACTTTTGACAATCATCTAGGATCAATTTATTGTCCCTGAAATGCTACAGCATTTAATATTGAAACAAGGGTGTCAGCTATTTAAAACAATATTCTAACTTGTTTCAGAATTACAAATAAACTGCCATGTTTGACTTATTTCAACTTAATGTACTTAATTTTTAAATCTCCTTTTTATTAGGTCAGAGTACCTTAGCACATTGTGTGAAACTGCTTCGCATCCTCCAAAATGTAACAAATGTAGGAAGCTAGTTAAAAAGCAGTATGTCTGAAGCACAATGAATTATGTGCCTTTAGTGGAATATAGGAAGTTAAGTAATATAAAATCAGTCATTATTTTTAGCTTATGGAAAATAACAAGTATCTTCAGCTTTATGACTAATAGTACTCAAAAAAAAGAGTAAAGTTATTATACTTAAAAATACAAAATTTTGCCACATGGTTGTGGTGCATGCCTGTAATCCTAGCACTTAGGAGGCAGAGACAGGTGGATCTCTGAGTTGAAGAACATCCTGGTCTACCGAGCTAGTTCCTGGGCTGTACAAATAAACCCTGTGTTGCAAAACTAAAATGAAATATATAAATTGTTATCAATTATATGCATAAGACTATTTGCTTAATAAATTACAGCCAGTGAATATAAATAAGTATATATTAAGGTCTTCTACAGACATATTTCCAGAGAGAACTAATCAAAATTGTAGTAACAATGAAGAGAAAAAGCCATGAAAAATAATACTGTGGCTTATATAATATATAATTTATTAGGTGTTATAAATATATGCAACTTAAACTTCATGGAAATTGCATAAATGAAATATCTCCTGCACATAATTGAGTAAAGAGCTTAGTGGGTAAACTTAAACTGAACAAAAGGAAATTTTAAAGGAAGGTGATCATCCAAGCTTTTAACCTATTGCTTAAATTCTATACCAAGGGAAATTACATTCTGTATAATATTGTTAATATACTATAAAAAATAGTATAATTTTCTACTCAAAAATATTTATAAGATGGAATTCATTGCTATTGACTTCATATTAAAACAAACAAACAAAAATGTTCAGCTTGTGTCCATCCTCCTTAATTCAACCAGACTGTGAAGGTCATAGGAAAAATCCCCCAGTCAGAAAACTGAAAGGTGAGCAAAAACAACATCACTGAGATTTGGCCAGCAGCAGTAAAAATCACAGGGGCCATAGCTGGCAAAAACATCTGAATTACAGCCGGAGTGAACAGTGGCTGGAGGCTGATTGCCTGTTTTCTTGAGATAGTGGGGCTGTTTTTCTAGAAAGTCTTTAAAGTGCATGGGTTTTACTAGAACCTCATGAGGTTCTTACTGATGAGAGCAGAGACAAAAACCCCTGCACTCCAGCAGAAAAGTCAGGAAAGAAGCAACTTGAGAATGTCACAAAGTTTTCCCAGTAACAAGGGATTATCCTCAAAGGATGCTCCTTCTAGGAACTTTATCTGGCCTAGAAAAAGTGTTGTTAGTCAGCTTCTGCCTCCTGCTTCTAGCAATGCCTAGTGGGAAAATGAGCTAATACCAAAATACCATAGGGAACACATGCCTGCTAAGAAAACTGAGATTTAATCTTGGGCATAGACAAATTCCTGCTCCCCAGGACTTTAACAGAGCTCCAAACATTGGCTACAACAGACATCTGCAGCCAATAGGGGTCATTCTGGAAGTTCTTTGGGAAACCCTCAAAATAAAACAAAAAGAAAAAAACCTCAAAACTGTACCATTTAGCAGCTAAGCTATAGAAAATATTAACAGTACAAGTCTTAGACAAGGTAGCCTAAAATTTACTATAAACCTCTGATACTTTAGACTTCATTACAGATATATCTTGTTCAACTTTCAAAAACTAATAAATTATAGGCATAATAGAAAGCAAAAAAAAAAAAAAAAGAAGTCCCAAGAAACAGAGTATACACTGTATCAAACTCAGAGATGACATGGATATTTCAACATTTGTGATAAACAACATAAAAGGGTAGACAAATATGTAACCTCCCCCTCCATATCCCAGGGGTCACCACTGACACTTCCATAGCCAAAGGTAGGTTGACAGTAGAAAAGAGAAATAGGTTTATTTAATCAAAATTTATGTTATAACAGAGTCAGTATAAATCAAGACACAAAGCCCCTTGGTAGAATCGTCCACTTTTGTGCTAAGGTTTGAAGCAGCTGGACAATGTATGGAGTTAGAGATTGAACAACAAAGGGCATACATTATTTGGCTCCAGGGAATCAGCTAGGGTTTTTCTGCTCTGATTATTCCTGGTATGTGTCTATAGCATTTCCTCTTGAGTATGGCCTGCTTTTGGAAGGAGACTTTTGTTAATCTATTTGTAAAGATAGCTCAGACAATTTTCTTATTAACTGCTGCTTCACAGAGAAATAAGAAAGATAAGGTAAGTGTAATACATCTAGATTTTATGTCAGGCTTTAGGAAACAGAGCCTCTGATTTCTCTGGTGGACTTTAAGGAAGAATTCTTAATTTGTATTGATTGTGATAATGGAGAAAATGGACACAGGAAAACAGAGTTTTGGTTTGTGGGACATCTCAATTTCCTTCTATTCAAAGAACTCAACGTGCCTTGGCAACATACCTGTTGATCTCAGTTTCTGGCACTAGATTTGAAAAGTAAACCAAATATAAGACACGTTTAAACAAATCTATATATTATGTAAATTTTTATAAATATATTTATTTACATAAATTTATTTGCAGTTTTTTCGTTTTATTTTGTTTTACTCTCTTTACTTCCTTGGCTCTTTGCTCTTTTGGGTGGCCTGCCAGCCAGCTCCCAAATGTTGTAGAAAAAAGGTGTGTTACTTTTGTTTATGTTGTATTTGTTTAACTCTGTGAAGCTGTGTTAGTGTGCCTGACTAAAACACCTGATGGTCTCATAAAGAACTGAGCAGCTACTAGCAAGGCAGGTAGGGCTGGCAGTAGAAAGGATAGGCAGGGCTGGCAGGCAGAGAGAATATATATATAGGAGAAATCTGGGAGAAAAGAGAAGAAGGAGTGAGAGAAGGAGGAGGACATCAGAGGCCAGCTACCCAGGCACCCATTCAGCTATGGAGTGAGAGTAAGATTTATAGAAATAAATCATGTATTCAGAGACCCAGAATTGATGGCTGGAATTATCTTCAATTGTTTTCCATCTTATACGTGAGGCAGGGTCTCTAACTGAATCCAGAGCCTGACATTCCTGCTAGTCTGTCTGGCCAGCTTGTTCCAGGGATTTCCTGCCTGAGCCTCCAGAAGGCTGGGAAGCTGAACTTCATTCTGGTCCTCACATTTGCATAGCAAGTGCTTACCCAATGAGTCATCTCTCAAGCCCCTTTGCTGATATATTTATTGCCCTAGTACTCTTAGAAGTGTTGTTGTGGGTTTGTATTCTTTTGAGGGGCCTGCCACCCAGCTTTCAAATAAAAAACACACAGAAGCTTATACTTAATTATAAATGTCCAGCTTATTTCTAGCCAGGTTTTCTTAACTTTAAATTATCCCTTCTACCTTTTGCCTCTGGGCTTTTCTCATTCTCTTCTTCTGTAAATCTTACTCTTACTCTACGGCTTGGTAGTTGTGTAGTTGGGTGGCTGGACCCTGATGTCTACCCTTTCTCTGGCTCCTCTCTCTTCTCCCAATTTCCTCCTTCTATAACTTCTCTCTACCTGCCAGCCCTACCTATCCTTTCTCCTGCCTCACCATTGGTCATTTTGCTCTTTATTAGACCATCAGGTGTTTTAGACAGACAAAATAACACAGCTTAACAGAGTTAAACAATGCAACATAAACAAAAGTAACATACCTTAAAATAATATTTGTAGTGATATATTATGTACCCTAGTAAAGCTTGCCTGAAGATCAGAGAAGCAGAGCAAGCCACAGCCACATCTCACTTTGCCAACTCCATAAATCCTCTGACTGAAATCCTCTGAGTCCTCACCCAAAAGGGTCTCAGCTGAAATGCCATTAGTTCCTGTGTCTTCACACCTTATATCCCATTTTCCACCTAGTTATGTCACTTCCTGGGATTGAAGGTGAGTGTGCTTCCCAGTACTGGGATTAAAGGTGTGTGTCACCACTGCCTGGTTCTGTTTTCTCTTCTAGACTGAGTCAATCTCACATAGTTCAGTGTGGCTTTGAACTCACAGAGATCCAGATTGATCTCTGCCTCCTGTGTGCTAGGTATGTGCCACCACTGCCTGCCCTCTATGTCTAATCTAGTCTGTCTCTGTCATCTGATCCTATTTTCTACAACATTTCCTCCTTTTTGTCTAAACAAAGTGAAAGGTTTTAACTTTAACATATTAAGACTGTATACAATAAGAACAATTATCAGGTAAGGGTTATAGTCACAATGTAATGAATTTCAGTTCATTTGTGTCTGGCAAATTTAAAGAAAATACTCCATAATCTATCCTATCTTAGTGCTGCAGGCCACAGGAATATATCATAAGAACTTAGTTGGTTATGGCAAAGTCACTACCTGGAGGGATCAGGGAATTCCTCCAGAGGAAGCCAAATTCCAAGGAGTTTTTGGTGTTATTTGGCTTGTTATATATCAGCTGTATTCTGTTATGAAAATCATGTGTGCCTTCATAGTTTTCCCAATTGACTTTTCCCTAAGAAGGGCTAACAGTGTGGACCGATCACTCTCTGGACATACACATTCCAGGTATTTGGAGAACAGCCTCAGGAAAGGCTTTCTCTAGAATCAGATATCTCCCTTAGCCACTTTGAAGGACTAACAGTGATAACAGCCCACATGCAAGTCTCCTGTTTTAAGATAAATTCCACAAGGAGATACCACCTAGGTCAGGTGGACGTTAAATAATAGCTTTACACAGTTTAGCCTGGACCCTCCTTTCTTATACAACCTTACTAATAGACCCCTAACTTCTTTCCTAACCACTTATAGGAATGTAGACTGAGCACATAGATCCCTTTTTTTAATATGCTAACCAGTCATTAGTACTCAGTTGACCTTCTCTTTTACCACTCCCATTTTAGACTATAAAAGAAAGCCTGGTGGTCACTGCCTGAGGAAAAATTCTTACCTGCCTTTATGACACTGTAGAATTCAAGTCTGGTGACCTTGCTCGACCAGGGGCTTGATATAACTGGATTCTGGGGAGACTTAGGTAGAACGTGGAAAATGGAGGATGGAGAAGAGAAAAGAGAATGGAAGAACTAGATGGGTAAGAATTTGAGAGGAACAAACTGAGATGGGGAAGAACTAGATTAAAGGGCTAGAAGAGAGGACTAGAGGAACGAGATGGAAGATGAGCAAGAGCCAGATGGGGTAGAACAAGATGAGAGAGAAGGAGATGGGAGAGGAGATGATATGGGAAAGAACTAGATGGATGAGAACCTAGAAGGGACAGAACTAGATGAAGGAATTAAGATAGAACCTGGAGGGGACAACAAATAAATGTAAAGAGAAACTGGGCAAGAAAGGAGCTAAAAATGAGAGCAGAGTATAAGCTTGTAGAGAGAGAACTGACAGAATAATAAAATGTATTGACTAAGGAATTTTGTGTACATAGATTCATTTCATTTCATCAAAGATTAATTATCAACTGGTTATAGATTCTTCCCAGACCCTGGGAGGGGACTATCAGGGGCTGGACCCCCATAGTCCCTTATAACTTAGTGAATCCAAAATTTATATGTGATTTACTTTCTATCGTGACTAAGGAAAAATGCAACTATAATTATCTAGTCTTCAACTTCATCAAAGACTCAGGAAGATGTAATATTATCTAACAACAGAGACATTTGACTGCCTGGACAGTCACCCAAAGTTCCTCTGCAATGTTTGGGCATCCATCTTCAGCCCACAGGCCCAGAATATCTGGCAAACTTTTTAGTAAAGCAGGAAATTTGAAGGACTGCTCCACCTTTATTGGTAAAGTTCATCATTCACTTTCCTGTGTGTCCTGCAAAATATTGCCAGGCTCTTCTGTGAAGCAGGAATTTTGAAGGACTGTCCTGCCTTGTTTTGGCAAAATCCAACAGTCTTTTTCCTGTGTGTCCTACATATCCAGTCTGCACAGTATATTGTCAGCAGTCAAAGGCAAGAGCAGTTTCTTTGCCCAGTGTGTGGCTAATCTTGCCACAATGAAAGCAAACTCTATAAGGAGTTTCTTCAATGCCCATCACCGCTGAAATAAATTTGCACTTCCAGGAGCAGATGTTTCTCATTGTCATGAAAAACTTTAAGTTAACAAAATATTTTAAATGCCATATTCTATAGGTCTTTGAAGTACTTGAAGACCATATATCTAAAATCTCTCTCTATATGATCTGGAAAGCATACCTAATATATCTGCAAATGTGATTGCTATAGATGACTAACTACTGACCTCTGGTTCTTGATTATCTTAAGTAGTTCATAATAATAGCTTCCAAAAACTAGAATTTTACCTTACATTTTATTTTATTTTTTTTTATTTTTTTTATTTTTATTTTTTTGTGGTTTTTCGAGACAGGGTTTCTTTGTGTAGCTTTGCGCCTTTCCTGGGACTCACTTGGTAGCCCAGGCTGGCCTCGAACTCACAGAGATCTGCCTGGCTCTGCCTCCCGAGTGCTGGGATTAAAGGCGTGCGCCACCACCGCCCGGCTTACCTTACATTTTAAAACAAACTACATAGGTACAATACCTCAAACAAAAGTAGAAACATATACACAATGTAAGAAAATAACTTTAAATTTTGTATCAATATTCTATATTCCCATAAGTGATAACAAAAATCCACAACCCACCAAAAACCAAAAACCACCTATACCTCCAACTCTTAGGAATATAGTCATAGTTTTTTGTAGACTGCTTCCTGCTGTTTGTGGACAAAGTATCTTTAGGGTCCTAGAGTGAAAAATTGAGATAAGGACTCCTGGGAAGACCAGCAGTAACCTTTGTTGATAGTTATCACCTGTCAAGTTTCAAGAGGTCTCCCCTGATCAAACTGATTCATCTCATTCCTGAAAGAATCCCCAGCCTCTCATCATTTGTGGGAACAAAGCTCCAAAGCATTTTGATTCCACATGAAAAATACATTTTTTGTCTTCTTTTTTAAAGTTAAGATAGCCCTAACATATCTAGGTTGGTTCAGTTTTGCAGTCCTGTTCAGAAACCCATGTCTCCTAGCTAATGTGGGGATTTAACAAGGCAATTCCATGTAGTCAAAAGGAGGTTTATTTGGGGGTATCTTACAGCCAGTAAAGGGGTTGGTTACAGGGTCTGGGAGGGGCGGGGTGCAGTTCAGCGGCATTCTCTGGAGAGCGCTGACTCAGTCTGCCATCCAGCATCCAGGGTCACCAGGAGCCAAGAGGGCCAGCACAGTAGCAGGAATCTTAGAGAGTCTTATTAATAAACTCAAACCTGGGGCTAGTTATTGGGGTGAATTGCTGGAAGGTCAGAGATACAGAACAAGCCACAGCTATCTCAGCTTGCCAATTCCTCAGCTGGTCCTGTTTCCTCAGACTGGAAGCCTCTGAGTCCTCATCCAGAATGAATCTCAGCTGAACTGTGTTGCTCCAATGCCTGAAAGCTTAATCAGCCAAATGCTTAAACTGGCCAAATGCTTCTAGTTTCTGGTCCTCATGCCTTATATACCTTTCTGTTTTCTACCATCACTTCCTGAGATTAAAGACTCACTCCCTGGGATTTCAAGGCATGTGCCACCATGCCTGGCTCTTTCCAATGTGGCCTTGAACTCACAGAGATCCCAGATGGATTTCTCCCTCTGGAATGCTAGGATTAAAGGTGTGAGTGCCATCATTTCCTAGCTTTTGTATCTAGTGGCTGTCTGTTCTCTGACCCCAGATAAATTTATTAGGGTACACAATATTTTGGGAACACAATACCACCACACAGCACAGATGAATCTTGGGTCTTAAGAGTTCCCATCTCAGCCATGCCCCAGGGGCAGGTCATAGGTAGGTGTGGCAGTTATCAGCCACCTCACTGACCAGTTGCTTCAAGGTCAAAGCTGGAACAGCTACCCACTACATCTCCCCCTTTTGTCTAAATAAGAAAGTTCTAACCTAATACAAAACTATATACAATAGGAATGATTATCAAATATTGTCCAGCGGGAATAAAGGATAAGGACCTACACAAGATGGATCCACAACCAACAAGGACAACATCAAACAAGAGACACATACTACAATATTAAAATCCAGAGAAGTCTGGAGCACAGGTAAATGGCACATTACAGAGATCATTCCAAAAGGTGTCTATCCTAAAGAACCTGAATCTAATACTTAATATGTCCTAGCTAAGATACAGGAAGATTATAACTATAACTGTTAGTCTTCAATCCCATCAAAGACCTGGAAGGAATATAATAATACCCGAGAAATGGGAGAAGGATGCAAGCAACTTTCAGGAGTCTTGCAAGAGTAGACAGAGACACCTGGCACCCTGGACAGTCACCTAAAGTTTCTTAGCATCGTTGGTGCCTTCAAATTGGCTACAGGCCTAGAGTATCTGTCAGATCATTTTACTGTCAGCTGTCAAGGCAAGGGCAGTTCTTTGCCCAACAGGCCATTTTGTGCCAAGAAGAAGACAAACTTCCAAATGGAAATGTCTCAGAAGCCCAACATTCTCTTGGGATCAGATTGGTGCTACCAGGAGCAATCGTGTCTCACATCAACAGAGTTCCAAGTTATCAAAACATTTAAATGCTATGTTATCTAGGTCTATGAAGTGTTTGAAGACTACCTATCCATCTGACATATGTTTCTGTAAGTCTGGAGAACCTAACTAATATAACTATAGAGATGACAAGATAAATCTATAAGTCTTATCTACCTAGCTAACCTAAGTATTAAGGCTTCGTGTAAACAGGGTAAACTGTAAGCAAATGTATAGTAAAAGGACAATGACCTCAAAATTGTGACAATACACAAAATAGCTAAAGCAGAGGTAGGAATGTATAGTGCAATATGCAATATGACAATAATCCTAAATATGTATCAATATGCCAAATATCTTAAACAGAAGTAGAACATACATACAGTATGACAAATATAATTTTACATTTGTATCAATATACAAACATTTCAAATAAGAGTAGAAATATTTGTACATTACAACAAATATGGTTCTGTATTTGTACTAATATACAAATTATTTGGAATAAGAATATAAAAATAGTTTACATTTGCATCAATATACAGAAATCCATAACAGTGCAATTTATCTAAGGCTGATATTTTACTAAATTAGTTTACTAGTATATACAATAATCTATCTTAATATCCTATACCTATCCATTCCCCTTTTTTACTTTTCTTAAGGGGAATACTGAGTCCATTGGTTTTTTTGAGACAGAGTTTCTCTGTGTAGCTTTGCGCCTTTCCTGGAACTCACTTTGTATCCCAGGTGGGCATCAATCAGAGGATTTTTCTAATGTTCATTTTTTAGTATGTGAAGGAGAATAATTAAATACCAAGCCTTCTGTAGTAAGAGTTGTTATAGAGATGAGATGCAAATGTGGTAATTTTCTCTGTATTTCCCTGGAGTCTGTTGTTATGTACCCCTTTTCATTTCTGATTTTGTTGAATTGGCTATTCTCTCTCTGCCTTTTAGTTAGCTTGGATAAGGTTTTTATCTATTTTGTTGATTTTTCTCAAAGAACCAACTCTTTGCTTTATTGCTTCTTTGTATTGTTCTTGTTGTGAAAGAGACTGTGGGAATATGTAGCAGGTGACAGCTAGTGTTTGACAAACTGACCCACCAGATGTATAGCTCTTTGTTGGAGAGCCCCACTAGCAAAGTCCATGTAGCAGCCCCACTAAACAACATCCAGCCCCACTATGCACAGCCCATGGGGAAGTCTTTGGGGTGGCCCCACTTGGCAAAGTCCATGGGGTGACTGGCTATGAATACCAGTTGTTTTTCGTCTGTAACTCTCTCATGTGCCACTACCTTAACTCCCTAAAAAGAACAGCTGTGGGGTTCCTTCCACTACCATTGGTAGTGTGTTTTACATCTTTGGTCATATTTATAGTTGTGGACAATCAAGAAGATTGTTTCTGCTCAAGCTGTATGAGTCTGATGATAGAAATAATACCAGAATATTTTTCTTAACTGACACAGGAAAGTAACAGCATTCTCAGTCACAAAGACAGTCTTTTACACAGACAGCTAACTTTGGACTTCAGGGCAGATTCAAAGCAGGCTGGTTGCTTCTGGAGATGAATATCTGATTGCCCCTAGGACAAACACATGAGGTCATTTTCCCAGGTGTTGTTGATTGATAATTCAAGGTCAAAACTGAAGCAACCTTATTAGACACAACTTTCTTAGTAATTCAAGGTTCAGTCAATTACTTACTGTCTGAGAACCCTCACCAACTAGAGCGACATGCACTTGCTCACTGCCTGGTTTATGTGACATTCCTAGCCTAAGAGGATCTATGGGACTTTACTTGTGTTATGAGAATGGATTGAGACCTCAAAAATGTACCTTATAAATGCCCCACGTTTGGCTGAGGGAGGAGCGAAGGAGAGGAGCAGCGATGAGCAGGGCAGTGGCAGTACAGAGAGAGAGAGAGAGAGAGAGAGAGAGAGAGAGAGAGAGAGAGAGAGAGAGAGAGAGACCCAAGGGAAGGTGTAGGATAGATGTGGAGGGAGTGGAAAGGGAAGTAGTGAAGCTGCTGAGTAGGCAATGAGGAGGGGTGAAGAGCCAATTAGGAAACTGTGACGAGAGATTCTTTAGAGAGAAATTTTTAAGATGAAGTAAAGAGAAATTTACCATCAGAAAGTATCTGTGTTTCTTTAATTTTCCCCCTCAAATAGAAAAGGTCTAACCTTCAGACAAGAATTTTTCTTAAACCCTTGGTACTCTGAGGCTTTCTTTTTCTTAGCCCTGGAGCAGATCTGGGAGCTGGCCTCCCCTGCTCTGTGAGAGCGTTGTTTCTATTTTATTCTTTTCAGCTCTCAGTTTGGTTGCTTCTCTTAGGTGTGTCTGCTTCTTTTTGTTCTAGAGCTTTCAGGTATGCTTTTAAGTCATTAGTATGGGATTTGTCCACATTTTTCATGAAGGCACTTAGTGCTATGAACTTTACTCTTAGCACAGCTTTCATTAAGTCCTATAAGGTTGGGTATGTTGTGCATAATTTTCATTGACTTCTAGGTAGTCTTTAACTTCTTTCTTTATTTCTTCCTTGACCCAGTGGTAACTCAGTAGAGAGTTGTTCAGAGTTTGGGTGAAATGTTCTGTAGGTGTCAGTCTGACTGACAGATAGGTAGGGTAAAGGCAGGACAGGTCCAGCTGATCTCTCCCTGGGGCTGAACAGGATAATGAGTATCCACGGCCCAGACCTCCCCATTCCATCGGAGAGAAGCACAGTGGGCCGGGAGTCTGGTCAAAGCAGAAACTCACTTTATTGTATCAGGAGTGGATTTGTATAGGTTGGTGTGATGGGGGGATTGGGTAAGGATAGCAGGCCAATGAGATGATGCCATCTCAGCAGTTACTAGGCAGAGGTGATTCTAGGTCCAGCAGTGCTGAGTGACTTGTATGTGGAAGTTGTGTCCGAGGACACTCGCCAGAGTTGAGCTAGGCTAAGGAAGTTACACTGGGCCTTAAGCCTGGGCCTTATGGGGCCCAACATGTAGATATCTGTTAGGTACATTTAAGTTATAATGTCTGTTATTTCCATTATTTGTCTGTTTAGTTTCTGTCTGGATAATCAGTCCATTGGTGAGGGTGGGGTGTTGAAGTCTCCCACTATTATTCTGTGAGGCTCTATGAGTGATTTAATGCTTTAGTATTGCTTGTATTACAAATGTGGGTGCCTTTACATTTGGGGCATAGTTGTTCAGAATTGAGACATCATCTTGGTGGATTTTTTCTTTGATGATATGTAATGCCATTCTCTATCTCTTTCAATTAATTTTGGTTGAAAGTCTATTTTATTAGATATTGGGATAGCTACACCAGCTTTCTTCTTGGGTCCATTTGATTGGAAAATCTTTTTCCAACCCCAACCCTTTACTCAGAGGTAATATCTATCTTTGATGTTGAAATGTGCTTCTTGTATGCAGCAGAATGTTGGATGCTGTTTTATTGGTGAATTGAGTCCATTGATATTGAGGGATATTAATGACCAATGATTGTTAATTCCTGTTATTTTGTTGGTAGTTGTAGTGTGTGTGTGTGTGTGTGTGTGTGTGTGTGTGTGTGTGTGTGTTTGTGTGTGTGTGTGTGTGTGTGTGTGTGTGTGTGTGTGTGCATCTGTGTATGTCTGTGTGCTTCCCTTCTTTGGGTTTTGCTGGTGTGAGATTATCTATTGTCTGTGTTTTTTTGGGTGTAGTTAACTTCCTGGAGTTGGAGTTTTCCTTCTAGTACCTTCTATAGGGCTTGGTTTGTGGATAGATATTGTTTAAATTTGATTTTGTTATGAAATATATTACTTTTTCCACCTACAGTGTTTGACAGTTTTTGCTGGATATAGTAGTCTTGACTGACATCCATGGTCTCTTGTAGTCTGCAAGTCATCAGTCCAGGTCCCTCTGGAATTAAGGGTGTCCATTGAGAGGTCAGTGTGATTCTAATAGTTTTGCCTTTATATGTCACTTAGCCTTTTCCCTTGCTGCTTTTAATATTCTTTCTTTGTTTTGTATGCTCAGTGTTTGATTATTATGTGGTGAGGGGATTTTCTTTTGGGATGCAATCTATTAGATGTTCTGTAAGCTTCTTATACCTTTATAGGCATATCCTTATTTAGGTTGGAAAATTTTTCTTCTATGATTTTATTTAAATATATTCTCTGCAGTTTTTACCTGGGTCTCTTATCCTAATATTCATATTATTCTCATGTTTGGTCTTTTCACAGTGTCCCAGATTTCCTGGATATATTCTGGTAGAAATTTTTTAGATTTACCATTTTCTTTGACTGAAGAATCTATTTCCACTATTGTGTCTTCAATGCCTGAGATTCTCTCTTCCATTTCTTGTATTCTGTTGGTGATGATTGAGCCTGTAGTTCCTGTTCACTTACCCAGATTTTCCATTTCCAGGATTCCCTCCATTATTTTTTTCTTTATTGCTTTCATTTTCATTTTCATGTCTTGAAATATTTGTTTTTTTCTTGGTTTTCTGTTAGGGATTTATTGATTTCTTCCAATTTTTTGTTTGTCCTTTCCTCAATTTCTTTAAGGAATTTGTTTATATCCTCTTTAAGAACCTCTATCATCTTCATAAAGTAATTTTAAGGTCATTTTCTTATGCTTCAGCTGTGTTGAATTGTTCAGATCTTGCTGCTATAGAATAGGTAGGCTCTGCTGATGCCATATTGAATTTTCTATGATTGATTTTGTTCTTAAAACTGGCACTTAGCCATCTGGATTTGGGGTGATTTTAGGTCTAGGTGTCTATTCCTGCATTTGTCTTTGCTAGGTGGGTGTTTTGTTCCTTTGTTTCTCTTGCCTCTTTGGTCTTCTGGTCTAAATAGCCAAGTGTTCTGGTGACAAGTGTGTCTTTGGGTTCATTAGGGTGTCCCCTCTGAGTTTCTTTGGGATAGAGATCCCTAGATCTGGCTTGGCCTTTGCTAAGGCCAAAGTCCTCTTCCAAAGTTGTAGACCAGGACATGGAGCCCAAGAGAGGGAGTTGCAGACTGGGGTCCCTAGATCTGGTCTGGCATCTGGGGTCCCTAGGACCAGCCTGGCTTCTAGTACAGCTGCCATTGTTGGGGAACTTAGATCCAGCCTGTGCTCCAGTAAGGCTGAATTCTTTTGAAGTTTTAGACCTGGGATTCCTAGATCTTTCCTGACCTCTGGTAAAACAGAAGTCTTCCAAAATTGTAGAGCAGGAAATGGAGCCAGAGGTGGGGAGTGGGGCATTGTGTGCAGTCTTAAACAGGTTTAGTGGGCAGTGGGCAGTGTCTTACCTGGGGTTCCTAGGAGCATCCTCACTTCCTGTAAGGGCTGTGGGCCCTGGTTTGGAGCCCAGGGGAGAGTGTGCTGTCTGGCACTGTGGAGCAGTCTTTGAGGAGTGTTAGTTGGCTGTGCACTGTCTTACCTGGGCTTCGTTGAACCTTCCTGGTCTCTGGTAAAGCCAAAGACATCTTCCAAAGTAGTAGACTGGGATATGGGGTCCAGGGGTGGGGATAAGGTCTGGAATTGTTGGACAGGCTTAAAGGTTTTTATGGTGTGGTTGGTAGTGTATTCCCTGGGGTCCTGGGGACTGCTCTGGCCTTCGGTACATCTGCTGGTGACTGTGGATCCTAGTTTGAAGCCCAAGGTGGGAGTACAGTCTGGGGCTACTAGTCAGGCTTTAAGGAGTGTTATGGGTAGTGGGCATTGTCTTAACTGGGTTCCCTAGATCAGGCCTGGTCTCTGCACAGTGAGAGACTTTTTTGAAAGATGTTGACCAGGATAAGTAGCCAGTGGCGGGGATGGGGAAGTCTTCTTTAAAAGTTGTAGATCAGGTTATGAAGCCAGGGATGTGGGGTTGGGTAGGGGTGTAGTGTATGCAGTCTGGGATATTTGGGCAGGCTTAAAGTTTTTTATTGGGCAGTGGGCAGTGTCTTGCCTCCATACCCAACATCTTAATACTAATGTATCCATTTCCCAGGGATCGTTCATTTACTCTATTTATTTGGGTTGTTTTTGTTGTTGTTTTGTTGTTATTATTATTGTTGTTGTTTTCATCATAGTTAATCTGTAAAAGACTTTTAGCTTATTGGATAAAAAGTACTATGAGGGCTGGGCAGGTCACTTAGAAAGTATTCTTGCTGGGGATGACCTGAATTCAGATACCAACGTCCAAATTGGGAGGCTCATAACAACCTGATCTTCCAGATCCAGGGTGTCTGACACCCTCTTTGCTGGTGTGTCACCTATAACTCATGGAATACATTCTCTCACACACCCAAATAGACACATAAAACTGGGAGTAAACTTGTTTTCAAAAGTTCTTGTGACTTATAAAGCAATTAGAGCAAAACTAGTTGCTTTACATGCTATATGATACAAATCATTCAATGATTCTTTAAAAATCTGCTACCTTGCATCTTTTTTTAAAAGTTTTTATTTTCTCATTCTAATACAGGCTTACTTTCAAGTATCAGTCATAGAAAACAAAATGGTTTATAAGTGATCCTCTCAGAATTCATTTTCTTTATCATAAGGGAATGAAATACATTTAGCAGTCAAAACTAGTTTCTACAATGTTGACACATCAGAATGCTTTAAACAAAGGCTTCCCATTTTGGTGACACAGCCCTCCACTGCCAACCCACTTTCTCTTATTGGTAAAGGAGAGAACTGGAATACATATGGTGAGTGCTGGCCAATGATTTCTTTGATTTTGATTTTGATTATAATTATAATCTTGTAGTTCTTATTTAAAGGACAGTGTTATATTTATAGGTCTTTTAGTTGTCTCCTTGTATCACGATGCCATCATTGTTGTGTGGTTTTATTAATTATAATCTAATTATATTATAGTTTCTCTGAAAATGATGGACCTTCGCCTATTTTTGTATTTTGAAAATTTACTGTATTGTTATGAGTTCTTTGAGTTTTTGTTGGTTTCCCCAAACCAACTTTCTGTGCAGAAAGAATTTTAGATTTCTCCTCTTAATCTTAGAGCCTTCCCTCTCCTTATTGCTTGGCATACCTATGTTTTCTCTGTCATCATTGTTAAGATTTTGTTACATCTCAGTGGTTTATATGGTTAATACCTTGGTATTGGATTTTAAAATATGTGTCTATGTGTCCTAGTTTTCTTCAACTATCAGCAAGACAATAGGCTAGAGTCATCTGAGGGAGCCTCAATGAATGGCTTGACCAGATCATACTGGTTGGTTGCAATGACTGTGAGAGATTGTGTTGATTGATGATGGATGTGAGAAGGTTCCTCCACTGAGGGTGACAATATCCCTAAGCAAGTTGGACTCTGCTGTATAAGAGACCTAGCTGAGCGTGAGACAGTGACAAAGCAGGAGAGAAAGCTGGGAAGCCATGTTTCCATGTGGTTTTGTCTTCAGTTATTAGCTTAAGCTTGTATCCTAAGCCCCCACAATGATGGAGTGTGTCCTAGGGGTGTCAACCAAATCAACCTGTTCATTACCTGAGTTGTTTCTGGTTAGAGAATTTAATTACAGCAAGAGAGAAGCAAGTAAGAATAAAAAAATGTACCTCAAAAGTGATTTTTTTTTTTGCTGCAACGGCCTTGGGAATGCTTTCTTTTGGAAGAATGTGGAAGATATTAGGACTTTAGATGGCAAAATCCATAGAAAGCTATATACAGAGCTTAGTCAGCTATTCCTGTAGGATCTGGAAGATGAGATGGTCAATGGTAATGCATACAGTTAAGGTCAAATTTACAGGATTTTCTTCATAAAAAGTCTCTAAAAATTAATCTAGAGGTCATTTGAGTGGTATTTAAGCCCCAAATCTTTCTTATTGAGTGAGGCAAAATGAAAAAGAAATGGGCTGATTTCTTAGACAAAATATTGATTCTATTGGATGGTTATTACCAATGAATCATTCAGGTCTATAGTGAAAAAAAGCACCAAGTGGGATAAAATGAAATCCAAAGTCTGTGGTTTGTAGAGAAATACAGCACTAGGTAGTTTCAGATGGCATCAAGTACTGAAACAGAGTCAGGAACATTCAAGATTATCACCATTAAAGAGAAGTCCTTGCTCTACACTGGAAGCCTGTAAGTACTGTGGTACTCTATAAGTGTAACACACTCCACTCTGTTAAGTCTTCAATTAATGGAAAGTGTAGGCAAAGTGATTCCTATATCTACAAATTAACTTCATACAGATTCTGATGCAAGTGTGGTCCAAGCATGGTGTTGTGGTTTTTCCACTACTTTCTGAAGAATTGGGTTTATTTCCATTTTTTCCTGTGTGTTAGATTTCTATGTGGTTTATATATACCAAGGGAATATGATAACATTTTAATTGACAATAGCACAAATGACCACATACTAAAAAGTGAACACTATGTGCTGGTATACCTGTAGTTCACTATATGGAAAAGTCTAGTTTATCCCATGAAGGATAAAAGATCTCCCAGAAACAGGACAGGGGTCACAGATATGCTCATTGTGTTGGTACAGAACAGAGATGTGTGACTGAGTCCATGGGAAATCACTGAGGTCTTCTTAAGATAATAGAGATTTAAGGGACCTCTTAGTAAATCTAGAGACTTGTAAGAAACAGTAAGCCTAGTAGTTTTGCATCACTACATGTTAGGCTAATTATTGAATGGTAATCAGATAACTAATGCCCTGTGTAGTGAAGTCATTGTGTTATTGACTGAAGACCATTCTTCCTTCAGACCTACTGCTTTCAGTGCCTGGTCCCCTACTGGTGCACTGCTTTGAGAAGTTATAAAATTTTATTTAGGAAATGGGACATAACTGGAGGACCTCGATCACTGTAATATTCCCCTGTCTGTCACCTCTCACTCTACTTCCCCATATACCATGAAGTGAACAGCTCTCATTTTTCATATACTCTGCCAGCAGGATGTTCTGCTCAAGTGCACTGGGCCAAGTAACCATAGTCTAAGCCCTCTAAAACCATGAGCCCAAATATGTTTTTCTTTCTGTTAAATTGTTCCACTGATATTTTTTATATTCATAAGAAATCTAATACATAGTGTAACATTATCATGAGGGATAAGCAGATGAAAATATGAATAATACTCCAGTTAGATTATTACCAAAGGACAATGAGATCTGACAATTAAGAAAAACCTAAGCTTTCACACCGTTCCTAGCAAGTCACTTTTACATATTTAAGCTTTGAATAATGTAGGGTGAGACATGTTGCAGTCTTAAGTAAGCTGTGACATGATTAGCAGCTTTTAAGAATCAGTTTGGAAGGAGAAGGGACAGACTAAGAGATATAGAGAAACAGTATAGCCTATCTGTGGTGAAGAAAGGTTTTGGCAGTGATGTAAGAATGGATACACCTCAGTGAACTTTGATAAATATAGGAGCACTTTTGACAATCATCTAGGATCAATTTATTGTCCCTGAAATGCTACAGCATTTAATATTGAAACAATTGTGTCAGCTATTTAAAATAATATTCTAACTTGTTTCAGAATTACAAATAAACTGCCATGTTTGACTTATTTCAACTTAATGTACTTAATTTTTAAATCTCCTTTTTATTAGGTCAGAGTACCTTAGCACATTGTGTGAAACTGCTTAGCATCCTCCAAAATGTAACAAATGTAGGAAGCTAGTTAAAAAGCAGTATGTCTGAAGCACAATGAATTATGTGCCTTTAGTGGAATATAGGAAGTTAAGTAATATAAAATCAGTCATTATTTTTAGCTTATGGAAAATAACAAGTATCTTCAGCTTTATGACTAATAGTACTCAAAAAAAAGAGTAAAGTTATTATACTTAAAAATACAAAATTTTGCCACATGGTTGTGGTGCATGCCTGTAATCCTAGCACTTAGGAGGCAGAGACAGGTGGATCTCTGAGTTGAAGAACATCCTGGTCTACCGAGCTAGTTCCTGGGCTGTACAAATAAACCCTGTGTTGCAAAACTAAAATGAAATATATAAATTGTTATCAATTATATGCATAAGACTATTTGCTTAATAAATTACAGCCAGTGAATATAAATAAGTATATATTAAGGTCTTCTACAGACATATTTCCAGAGAGAACTAATCAAAATTGTAGTAACAATGAAGAGAAAAAGCCATGAAAAATAATACTGTGGCTTATATAATATATAATTTATTAGGTGTTATAAATATATGCAACTTAAACTTCATGGAAATTGCATAAATGAAATATCTCCTGCACATAATTGAGTAAAGAGCTTAGTGGGTAAACTTAAACTGAACAAAAGGAAATTTTAAAGGAAGGTGATCATCCAAGCTTTTAACCTATTGCTTAAATTCTATACCAAGGGAAATTACATTCTGTATAATATTGTTAATATACTATAAAAATAGTATAATTTTCTACTCAAAAATATTTATAAGACGGAATTCATTGCTATTGACTTCATATTAAAACAAACAAACAAAAATGTTCAGCTTGTGTCCATCCTCCTTAATTTAACCAGACTGTGAAGGTCATAGGAAAAATCCCCCAGTCAGAAAACTGAAAGGTGAGCAAAAACGACATCACTGAGATTTGGCCAGCAGCAGTAAAAATCACAGGGGCCATAGCTGGCAAAAACATCTGAATTACAGCCGGAGTGAACAGTGGCTGGAGGCTGATTGCCTGTTTTCTTGAGATAGTGGGGCTGTTTTTCTAGAAAGTCTTTAAAGTGCATGGGTTTTACTAGAACCTCATGAGGTTCTTACTGATGAGAGCAGAGACAAAAACCCCTGCACTCCAACAGAAAAGTCAGGAAAGAAGCAACTTGAGAATGTCACAAAGTTTTCCCAGTAACAAGGGATTATCCTCAAAGGATGCTCCTTCTAGGAACTTTATCTGGCCTAGAAAAAGTGTTGTTAGTCAGCTTCTGCCTCCTGCTTCTAGCAATGCCTAGTGGGAAAATGAGCTAATACCAAAATACCATAGGGAACACATGCCTGCTAAGAAAACTGAGATTTAATCTTGGGCATAGACAAATTCCTGCTCCCCAGGACTTTAACAGAGCTCCAAACATTGGCTACAACAGACATCTGCAGCCAATAGGGGTCATTCTGGAAGTTCTTTGGGAAACCCTCAAAATAAAACAAAAAGAAAAAAAACCTCAAAACTGTACCATTTAGCAGCTAAGCTATAGAAAATATTAACAGTACAAGTCTTAGACAAGGTAGCCTAAAATTTACTATAAACCTCTGATACTTTAGACTTCATTACAGATATATCTTGTTCAACTTTCAAAAACTAATAAATTATAGGCATAATAGAAAGCAAAAAAAAAAAAGAAGTCCCAAGAAACAGAGTATACACTGTATCAAACTCAGAGATGACATGGATATTTCAACATTTGTGATAAACAACATAAAAGGGTAGACAAATATGTAACCTCCCCCTCCATATCCCAGGGGTCACCACTGACACTTCCATAGCCAAAGGTAGGTTGACAGTAGAAAAGAGAAATAGGTTTATTTAATCAAAATTTATGTTATAACAGAGTCAGTATAAATCAAGACACAAAGCCCCTTGGTAGAATCGTCCACTTTTGTGCTAAGGTTTGAAGCAGCTGGACAATGTATGGAGTTAGAGATTGAACAACAAAGGGCATACATTATTTGGCTCCAGGGAATCAGCTAGGGTTTTTCTGCTCTGATTATTCCTGGTATGTGTCTATAGCATTTCCTCTTGAGTATGGCCTGCTTTTGGAAGGAGACTTTTGTTAATCTATTTGTAAAGATAGCTCAGACAATTTTCTTATTAACTGCTGCTTCACAGAGAAATAAGAAAGATAAGGTAAGTGTAATACATCTAGATTTTATGTCAGGCTTTAGGAAACAGAGCCTCTGATTTCTCTGGTGGACTTTAAGGAAGAATTCTTAATTTGTATTGATTGTGATAATGGAGAAAATGGACACAGGAAAACAGAGTTTTGGTTTGTGGGACATCTCAATTTCCTTCTATTCAAAGAACTCAACGTGCCTTGGCAACATACCTGTTGATCTCAGTTTCTGGCACTAGATTTGAAAAGTAAACCAAATATAAGACACGTTTAAACAAATCTATATATTATGTAAATTTTTATAAATATATTTATTTACATAAATTTATTTGCAGTTTTTTCGTTTTATTTTGTTTTACTCTCTTTACTTCCTTGGCTCTTTGCTCTTTTGGGTGGCCTGCCAGCCAGCTCCCAAATGTTGTAGAAAAAAGGTGTGTTACTTTTGTTTATGTTGTATTTGTTTAACTCTGTGAAGCTGTGTTAGTGTGCCTGACTAAAACACCTGATGGTCTCATAAAGAACTGAGCAGCTACTAGCAAGGCAGGTAGGGCTGGCAGTAGAAAGGATAGGCAGGGCTGGCAGGCAGAGAGAATATATATATAGGAGAAATCTGGGAGAAAAGAGAAGAAGGAGTGAGAGAAGGAGGAGGACATCAGAGGCCAGCTACCCAGGCACCCATTCAGCTATGGAGTGAGAGTAAGATTTATAGAAATAAATCATGTATTCAGAGACCCAGAATTGATGGCTGGAATTATCTTCAATTGTTTTCCATCTTATACGTGAGGCAGGGTCTCTAACTGAATCCAGAGCCTGACATTCCTGCTAGTCTGTCTGGCCAGCTTGTTCCAGGGATTTCCTGCCTGAGCCTCCAGAAGGCTGGGAAGCTGAACTTCATTCTGGTCCTCACATTTGCATAGCAAGTGCTTACCCAATGAGTCATCTCTCAAGCCCCTTTGCTGATATATTTATTGCCCTAGTACTCTTAGAAGTGTTGTTGTGGGTTTGTATTCTTTTGAGGGGCCTGCCACCCAGCTTTCAAATAAAAAACACACAGAAGCTTATACTTAATTATAAATGTCCAGCTTATTTCTAGCCAGGTTTTCTTAACTTTAAATTATCCCTTCTACCTTTTGCCTCTGGGCTTTTCTCATTCTCTTCTTCTGTAAATCTTACTCTTACTCTATGGCCTTGTGGCTGTGTAGTTGGGTGGCTGGCCCCTGATGTCTACCCTTTCTCTGGCTCCTCTCTCTTCTCCCAATTTCCTCCTTCTATAACTTCTCTCTACCTGCCAGCCCTACCTATCCTTTCTTCTGCCTCACCACTGGTCATTTTGCTCTTTATTAGACCATCAGGTGTTTTAGACAGACAAAATAACACAGCTTAACAGAGTTAAACAATGCAACATAAACAAAAGTAACATACCTTAAAATAATATTTGTAGTGATATATTATGTACCCTAGTAAAGCTTGCCTGAAGATCAGAGAAGCAGAGCAAGCCACAGCCACATCTCACTTTGCCAACTCCATAAATCCTCTGACTGAAATCCTCTGAGTCCTCACCCAAAAGGGTCTCAGCTGAAATGCCATTAGTTCCTGTGTCTTCACACCTTATATCCCATTTTCCACCTAGTTATGTCACTTCCTGGGATTGAAGGAAGTGTGCTTCCCAGTACTGGGATTAAAGGTGTGTGTCACCACTGCCTGGTTCTGTTTTCTCTTCTAGACTGAGTCAATCTCACATAGTTCAGTGTAGCTTTGAACTCACAGAGATCCAGATTGATCTCTGCCTCCTGTGTGCTAGGTATGTGCCACCACTGCCTGCCCTCTATGTCTAATCTAGTCTGTCTCTGTCATCTGATCCTATTTTCTACAACATTTCCTCCTTTTTGTCTAAACAAAGTGAAAGGTTTTAACTTTAACATATTAAGACTGTATACAATAAGAACAATTATCAGGTAAGTGTTATAGTCACAATGTAATGAATTTCAGTTCATTTGTGTCTGGCAAATTTAAAGAAAATACTCCATAATCTATCCTATCTTAGTGCTGCAGGCCACAGGAATATATCATAAGAACTTAGTTGGTTATGGCAAAGTCACTACCTGGAGGGATCAGGGAATTCCTCCAGAGGAAGCCAAATTCCAAGGAGTTTTTGGTGTTATTTGGCTTGTTATATATCAGCTGTATTCTGTTATGAAAATCATGTGTGCCTTCATAGTTTTCCCAATTGACTTTTCCCTAAGAAGGGCTAACAGTGTGGACCGATCACTCTCTGGACATACACATTCCAGGTATTTGGAGAACAGCCTCAGGAAAGGCTTTCTCTAGAATCAGATATCTCCCTTAGCCACTTTGAAGGACTAACAGTGATAACAGCCCACATGCAAGTCTCCTGTTTTAAGATAAATTCCACAAGGAGATACCACCTAGGTCAGGTGGACGTTAAATAATAGCTTTACACAGTTTAGCCTGGACCCTCCTTTCTTATACAACCTTACTAATAGACCCCTAACTTCTTTCCTAACCACTTATAGGAATGTAGACTGAGCACATAGATCCCTTTTTTTAATATGCTAACCAGTCATTAGTACTCAGTTGACCTTCTCTTTTACCACTCCCATTTTAGACTATAAAAGAAAGCCTGGTGGTCACTGCCTGAGGAAAAATTCTTACCTGCCTTTATGACACTGTAGAATTCAAGTCTGGTGACCTTGCTCGACCAGGGGCTTGATATAACTGGATTCTGGGGAGACTTAGGTAGAACGTGGAAAATGGAGGATGGAGAAGAGAAAAGAGAATGGAAGAACTAGATGGGTAAGAATTTGAGAGGAACAAACTGAGATGGGGAAGAACTAGATTAAAGGGCTAGAAGAGAGGACTAGAGGAACGAGATGGAAGATGAGCAAGAGCCAGATGGGGTAGAACAAGATGAGAGAGAAGGAGATGGGAGAGGAGATGATATGGGAAAGAACTAGATGGATGAGAACCTAGAAGGGACAGAACTAGATGAAGGAATTAAGATAGAACCTGGAGGGGACAACAAATAAATGTAAAGAGAAACTGGGCAAGAAAGGAGCTAAAAATGAGAGCAGAGTATAAGCTTGTAGAGAGAGAACTGACAGAATAATAAAATGTATTGACTAAGGAATTTTGTGTACATAGATTCATTTCATTTCATCAAAGATTAATTATCAACTGGTTATAGATTCTTCCCAGACCCTGGGAGGGGACTATCAGGGGCTGGACCCCCATAGTCCCTTATAACTTAGTGAATCCAAAATTTATATGTGATTTACTTTCTATCGTGACTAAGGAAAAATGCAACTATAATTATCTAGTCTTCAACTTCATCAAAGACTCAGGAAGATGTAATATTATCTAACAACAGAGACATTTGACTGCCTGGACAGTCACCCAAAGTTCCTCTGCAATGTTTGGGCATCCATCTTCAGCCCACAGGCCCAGAATATCTGGCAAACTTTTTAGTAAAGCAGGAAATTTGAAGGACTGCTCCACCTTGTATTGGTAAAGTGAATGGTTCATCATTCACTTTCCTGTGTGTCCTGCAAAATACTGCCAGGCTCTTCTGTGAAGCAGAATTTTGAAGGACTGTACTGCCTGTTTTTGGCAAAATCCAACAGTCTTTTTCCTGTGTGTCCTACATATCCAGTCTGCACAGTATATTGTCAGCAGTCAAAGGCAAGAGCAGTTTCTTTGCCCAGTGGCTAATCTTGCCACAATGAAAGCAAACTCTATAAGGAGTTTCTTCAATGCCCATCACCGCTGAAATAAATTTGCACTTCCAGGAGCAGATGTTTCTCATTGTCATGAAAAACTTTAAGTTAACAAAACATTTTAAATGCCATATTCTATAGGTCTTTGAAGTGTTTGAAGACCATATATCTAAAATCTCTCTATATATGATCTGGAAAGCATACCTAATATATCTGCAAATGTGATTGCTATAGATGACTAACTACTGACCTCTGGTTCTTGATTATCTTAAGTAGTTCATAATAATAGCTTTCAAAAACTAGAATTTTACCTTACATTTTAAAACAAACTACATAGGTACAATACCTCAAACAAAAGTAGAAACATATACACAATGTAAGAAAATAACTTTAAATTTTGTATCAATATTCTATATTCCCATAAGTGATAACAAAAATCCACAACCCACCAAAAACCAAAAACCACCTATACCTCCAACTCTTAGGAATATAGTCATAGTTTTTTGTAGACTGCTTCCTGCTGTTTGTGGACAAAGTATCTTTAGGGTCCCAGAGTGAAAAATTGAGATAATGACTCCTGGGAAAACCAGCAGTAACCTTTGTTGATAGTTATCACCTGTCAAGTTTCAAGAGGTCTCCCCTGATCAAACTGATTCATCTCATTCCTGAAAGAATCCCCAGCCTCTCATCATTTGTGGGAACAAAGCTCCAAAGCATTTTGATTCCACATGAAAAATACATTTTTTTTTGTCTTCTTTTTTAAAGTTAAGATAGCCCTAACATATCTAGGTTGGTTCAGTTTTGCAGTCCTGTTCAGAAACCCATGTCTCCTAGCTAATGTGGGGATTTAACAAGGCAATTCCATGTAGTCAAAAGGAGGTTTATTTGGGGGTATCTTACAGCCAGTAAAGGGGTTGGTTATAGGGTCTGGGAGGGGCGGGGTGCAGTTCAGCGGCATTCTCTGGAGAGCTCTGACTCAGTCTGCCATCCAGCATCCAGGATCACCAGGAGCCAAGAGGGCCAGCACAGTAGCAGGAATCTTAGAGAGTCTTATTAATAAACTCAAACCTGGGGCTAGTTATTGGGGTGAAATGCTGGAAGGTCAGAGATACAGAACAAGCCACAGCTATCTCAGCTTGCCAATTCCTCAGCTGGTCCTGTTTCCTCAGACTGGAAGCCTCTGAGTCCTCATCCAGAATGAATCTCAGCTGAACTGTGTTGCTCCAAAGCCTGAAAGCTTAATCAGCCAAATGCTTAAACTGGCCAAATGCTTCTAGTTTCTGGTCCTCATGCCTTATATACCTTTCTGTTTTCTATCATCACTCCCTGAGATTAAAGACTCACTCCCTGGGATTTCAAGGCATGTGCCACCATGCCTGGCTCTTTCCAATGTGGCCTTGAACTCACAGAGATCCCAGATGGATTTCTCCCTCTGGAATGCTAGGATTAAAGGTGTGAGTGCCATCATTTCCTAGCCTTTGTATCTAGTGGCTGTCTGTTCTCTGACCCCAGATAAATTTATTAGGGTACACAATATTTTGGGAACACAATACCACCACACAGCACAGATGAATCTTGGGTCTTAAGAGTTCCCATCTCAGCCATGCCCCAGGGGCAGGTCATAGGTAGGTGTGGCAGTTACCAGCCGCCTCACTGAGCAGTTGCTTCAAGGTCAAAGCTGAAACAGCTACCCACTACATCTCCCCCTTTTGTCTAAATAAGAAAGTTCTAACCTAATACAAAACTATATACAATAGGAATGATTATCAAATATTGTCCAGGGGGAATAAAGGATAAGGACCTACACAAGATGGAACCACAACCAACAAGGACAACATCAAACAAGAGACACATACTAAAATATTAAAATACAGAGAAGTCTGGAGCATAGGTAAATGGCACATTACAGAGATCATTCCAAAAGGTGTCTATCCTAAAGAACCTGAATCTAATACTTAATATGTTCTAGCTAAGATACAGGAAGATTGTAACTGTAACTGTTAGTCTTCAATCCCATCAAAGACCTGAGTAGGAATATAATAATACCTGAGAAATGGGAGAAGGATGCAAGCAACTTTCAGGAGTCTTGCAAGAGTAGACAGAGACACCTGGCACCCTGGACAGTCACCTAAAGTTTCTTAGCATCGTTGGTGCCTTCAAATTGGCTACAGGCCTAGAGTATCTGTCAGATCATTTTACTGTCAGCTGTCAAGGCAAGGGCAGTTCTTTGCCCAACAGGCCATTTTGTGCCAAGAAGAAGACAAACTTCCAAATGGAAATGTCTCAGAAGCCCAACATTCTCTTGGGATCAGATTGGTGCTACCAGGAGCAATCGTGTCTCACATCAACAGAATTCCAAGTTATCAAAACATTTAAATGCTATGTTATCTAGGTCTATGAAGTGTTTGAAGACTACCTATCCATCTGACATATGTTTCTGTAAGTCTGGAGAACCTAACTAATATAACTATAGAGATGACAAGATAAATCTATAAGTCTTATCTACCTAGCTAACCTAAGTACTAAGGTTTCATGTAAACAGGGTAAACAGTCTGTAAGCAAATGTACAGTAAAAGGACAATGACCTCAAAATTATGACAATACACAAAATAGCTAAAGCAGAGGTAGGAATGTATAGTGCAATATGCAATATGACAATAATCCTAAATATGTATCAATATGCCAAATATCTTAAACAGAAGTAGAACATATATACAGTATGACAAACATAATTTTACATTTGTATCAATATACAAACATTTCAAATAAGAGTAGAAATATTTGTACATTACAACAAATATGGTTCTGTATTTGTATCAATATACAAATTATTTGGAATAAGAATATAAAAATAGTTTACATTTGCATCAATATACAGAAATCCATAACATTGCAATTTATCTAAGGCTGATATTTTACTAAATTAGTTTACTAGTATATACAATACTCTATCTTAATATCCTATACCTATCCATTCCCCTTTTTTACTTTTCTTAAGGGGAATACTGAGTCCATTGTTTTCTTCCACCCCAACCCTATAACCATTATCCATAACCCTGAGAAACGTAAAACCTTTGGGAAAAAGGGGTGTCATTTTCTTAGAATTGCTTCCTGCTGTTCAGGGGGTGATGGTATCTCTGTGAGGTCCTATAAGAAATCTCAGATAGTTAAGTCTCAGTTGGACTAACTGTAGATTCTGCAGCCAGTCTCAGAGTAATGGGTAAGGTTTTCTGAGATTCTGACTACAAGTGTAGTGTGATGAACCATCTTATTATGGAATTATCTTGCAGAGTTTTCAGTCCAAGGTTGATCATTGAGTAATATTTGTGAGTACCATGGCAGCATTCTGGACTGGGTAGAGTTGTTGTAGGGCCCCATCTTCCTTCTGGAGACTTCAGAGATTGCTATTGGAAAAAGACTTATCTTTTACTGTGGAAAACTTTAACATTATTAATATCAAAATGGAAAGTTTGGATTTAAAGATGACATGACATGTAAGAAAGGATTCTGAGAAATCAAGAATAAACATGGAGAGAATTAGAATCTTGAAGACAATGGTCCCTTTTTATTGGTTTTCTTCTGTCCCATATCAGATGGCTCCTCTGATATGAGACAGAATCTCTCAACCTTTTCTTGTAGCAATATGTTTGGGTTTAGAGAAGGAGGGAGCCAAATTCCAACTCCAAAGCCAGCTTGGTATATAATTGAATCAGAACCACAACTTTTCTACAGTTAAAGAGATAGAGCTGTTAGGCAGTGAGATATTACCCTGTGTAGATTGCTACCAATAGAGTCTTTCTTTATGCTGTAGATACCTGGATATTCAAGGCTTTATGATTTCTGGAAGATGGGTAATTCTATTATTCTGTAAAGACAAAAACAGAATCCTACCCCAACCCTTGTTTGTTAAATTTTTTCTTACTACTTGTAGAGATGTCACATTGGTGGATGAGCTTTTCTCCTCATCCATGGGTTTCTCCTGTTCAAATCGAATTTTTATTAATTTTGTTGGTATTCATAGCTTTTCTTCTCCTGCAGAAACAAAATCAAAATCCCTTCCCCAACATAAGATGTATCCTGGTTTCCATTCTGAGGTCAACAAATCTTGAAATAAATTGGTTGATTTAGTTCAGAAGTTTTGTCTGTCATCCAATGTCTCTCCACTGCTGTTGTTCCTTACTTATCAGCATTGAGAAGATTCAAGGTTAAAAAGCATTATGCAATCTATTTCTAGGAGTCATTGTTACCTGTTGCTGTTTATTTAGCATATCCTTTAAAGTTTGATTGGATCTTTCTATGACTTCTTGGCCTGTGGAATTGTGTGGTATACCTGTAACATGCTTTATATTGTAATAAGCAAAAAACTATCTCATTTTAATGGAGACATATACTGGGGTATTGTCTGTCTTAATTTGTACAGATATTCCCATGATGGCCATAACTTCATTTTTTTAAACATTTATTTATTTTGTATACAATGTTCTGGCTGGATGTATCCCTGCAGGCCAGAAGAGGGCACCAGATCTCATTACAGATGGTTGTTAGCCACCACATGGTTGGTAGGAATTGAACTCAGGACCTTTCAAAGAGCAGCCAGTGCTCTTAACCCCTGAGCCATCTCTCCAGCCCAGCCATAACTTCTAATAGGTGTGTAATCAAGGAATCAGCCTTTTCAGAACTCATAGGCGTTGCCCACTGAAATCCTGAATAGGTGTCAATGGAATGGTGTACATACTTTAATCTTCCAAATTCTGCAAAGTAAAACATATCCATTTGCCAAATTTCATTTCTTTGTATACCTTTTGGATTGCTCCCTGCAAGTAATGGAGTTTGGTTATAGAAGGAACAAGTAGGACATTTTTTTTACAATATCCTTGGCTCGTTGCCAAGTGATGAAGAAATCCTTCTTCAAACCTTTGTTATTTACATGGTGTTTCTTACGAATTTCTGAGGCTTCTAGCACATTACCTAATTAGTAACATTACCTTGTGCTAGAGGTCCTGAAAGACATTTATGGGATCCTATATATATATAGGATGTTCCCTATTTCTGATTATTAGTAAATTGCAAAAACTCTGGGTTTGGTGTCCCAAGTTTCAGCACCAAAATGTTAGTAAATTGCACGTTTTGCAACTCAGTGGGTTTGGTGTCCCAGGTTTCGGCACCAAAATGTTAGTAAATTGATGTCTGAAACTCCAAGGAGACAGTTCAGCCCTGGAGGGCGAGGTATCCCGGACACCTCAAGCTACTCAGAATGAGCTCTGCCCTGAAGGTGTCCCAGACACCTGGAGCTGTTTAACACAGCTCTGATGGCTGAACTGGAGACAGTTCAGCCCTGGAGGGCGGGGTATCCCAGACAACTTGAGCTGCTTAGAACAAGAGCTCTGCCCTGAAGGTGTCCCAGACACCTGGAGCTGTTTAGCACAGCTCTGACGGCTGAGACTGCAAAGAAACGCCCAACCTTGGAAAGGAAAATTTTCTGACTTCTTGGCAGAGTCAGGCCTGTAACTGCTTCAGCAAGGAAGAGTATCCTGACTCTTCGGGAAAGCCAGTGAATCCTGGCTCTTTGGGAAATTCAGAATATACCTTGGGTAATGGGGGATGTTCTCCCCACAGGACACAGCAATCCTGCTCCTCTCCTTGAGAGCCACAATCTCTGGCTCAGTGTTACCAGCTCTCTCTTGCTCAGTCCACTATGGGGCGTCTTAGCAAGGTTCTTTTGTTCAGCTCCCCTTTGCTCAATCCATTATGGGATGTCCCAGCAAGGTTCACCAGTGCACCCGTGAATGAAGGTCTTCACCCAAAACTCTTTTGAGAAAGAGGTTTATTTGGGAAGGAGGCCAGAAGAGTAGCTGCCTCTACCAGGGTGGAGAGAACAGCTCACAACTGACTGGGCAGGGCGGTTTATATGGGATGTCTAGGGGGCAGAATTAGTTAGTTTTTTTTCTGCCCAGG
This sequence comes from Peromyscus eremicus, assembly GCF_949786415.1. NCBI lineage: Eukaryota > Metazoa > Chordata > Mammalia > Rodentia > Cricetidae > Peromyscus > Peromyscus eremicus. Next base: position 200,412 of record NW_026734415.1, read on the forward strand.
GATTGGCCAGTTTTGTGGGCAAGGGGCAGAGATGGCCCTGATTTCAGGGCCAAACTGTGTTTCTTTCACTGGCCTTTCTTGGCTTTTTGATACTACCTCTAAGGCCAGGGCACATTTCTTTCACTGACTCTGATTCTAGGGGCCAAGAGTATTATTTTGGTACTAGTTTCAGAGTCAGGGCATATTTCCCGGGTTCTGGGTTTGGGGATAAAGTGTTCATTTCTCTGTCTCAGGTCCCAAACACAGGCTGTGTTTCTTTCCCTGGTCCTGGGCCCTAGGGCCAGGATTCTGCTATCCTGCTCTGTGATTGGTTTGGTTGGTTTCACAAGTCAGTTGGACAGGGGCAGAGACTGCTCTGATCTGAGCTAAACTGTGTTTCTCTCACTGGCCTTACTTAGCTTTTTGACACTACCTCTAAGGTCAGGGCACATTTCATTCACTGACTCTGATTCTAGGGGCCAAGAGTGTTTCTTTGTTACTGGTTTCAGAGTCAGGGCATGTTTCCTTGGTTCATTTCTCTGGCTCAGGTCCCAAATACAGGCTGTGTTTCTTTCCTTGGTCCTGGGCCCTAGGCCAGGATTCTGCTGTCCTGCTCTGTGATTGGTTGGTTTCATAAGTCAGTTGGACAGGGGCAGAGGTGGCTCTGATCTGAGCTAAACTGTGTTTTTCTCACTGGCCTTATCTGAGCCATCCTTCCCTAATTCTGGGCTCCAGGGTCAGGTTGGGTTTCTTTAGCCAACCCCTTTTCCCTACACTGATGATTTCCTGCAATTGTATGAATAATGAAGTTAATTCTGTATTATTAGGAATAAATTCAGCAGTTTCAATGTGTAAAGCAACTCTCTCTGTGTATTGACAGTCAGTGACTATATTGAGGGGTTCTGTGAAGTCCATCAGTACCATAAGAATGGCATACAGTTTTGCTTTTTGTACAGAGCTGTATGGACTTTGAACCACTTTACTTAAGTCTCCTGATTTGTATCCTGCTTTCTCTGATATATTTTCATCAGAATAGAATGTGAGGACTCCAGAATTGGCTTTTGTCATACAATATGAGGAAGGACCCATTCAGTCATCTTTATGAATTCTGGTCTCTTGCTTTTGGGATAACAGTTGTTAATCTCTCCCAAAAAGTCATTGCAGGCTCTCTGCCAGTATTCATTATCTTTCCATAGTGAGAAAATTTTCTCATTTGTTAAAGGTACTACAATTTCTGCTGGGTCCATCCCTGTCAGGTGGCAAAGTCTTAATTTTCCTTTTTGAATCAAATCAGAGATCTTTTCTATATAAGTCTTTAACTTACTTGGTTTACATGGTAGAAATATCAATTCCAATATATCTTTCCTCTGTATCAAAATACCTGTAAGGGAATGTCTGGAGGGGAGTATGAAGAGAATGCATTTAAGTTCTAGATTCATACAATCCACATGTGCTTCTCCTATTGTCTTTTCTACTAGAGTCAATTCCTTCTTATCTTTGGCTGATAATTCTCTTGAACTATTTAATTCTTTGTCCCCTTTTAGAGTATTAGCCAAATTTTGTAGTCCATGTTTAGGTATTCCCATGATACCCAGTACGTTGGAAATGCTTCCTAACAATTTTTGAAAATCATTAAGAGTCTGCAATCAGTCTTTCCCTCGTTGTACTTTTTGGGGTCTAGGTTTTTGTACCTCTATCTTATATCCTAAGTAATTATAATAGAATCTCCTCTTTGTATTTTTTCAGGAACAATTTGCAGTCCCCAGAGAGGCAAAACCTTTTTTATTTCTTCAAATATGCTTTCTAATGTACCTATCTTTCGATCAGCTAATAAGATATCATCCATATAATGATAAATTACTGATTATGGAAACTTCACATGAATTATCTCCAATGGTTTTTGCACAAAACATTGGCACAGGGTAGGGCTGTTTAACAGTCCCTGTGGGAGGACCTTTCATTGATATCTCTTGACTGGGTAGGAATTGTTATAATTAGGTACTGTGAAGGCAAATTTTTCTCTATCATTTTCTTGTAAAGGTACGGTAAAGAAACAGTCTTTTAAGTCAATCACTATTATAGGCCATTTTTTGGGTAGCAGAGAGGGCAAGGGCATCCCAGTATGTAGGGAGCCCATAGGCTGAATTACTTTATTAATAGCTCTCAGATCTGTCAGCATTCTCCAATTACCAGACTTTTAAAAAAAATAACACATACAGGAGAATTCCAAGGGCTGGTAGATTCTTCAATGTGTTGAACATTTAACTGCTCTTGAACCAGCTGTTCTAAATCTTGTAGCTTCTTTTTTGTCACAGGACATTGTCCAACCCAGACAGATTAATTACTTAGCCACTTTAAAGGTAAGGCTGTTGGTACTTCAGAGAGTTCAACAGCAGTTGTGCTCTGTTTATATACAGCCTGAACTGTTGGTGACTTTTTTTTATAGCATGTTATGATATTATTCCTAGAAACATGCATTAGTCTGTATTCCCTTTCTGAGATTGTAGGAATTTTACTCTAGGTATTTCACTGTTGTAACAGATCTTGGCCCCAAAGATTCACTGCTACATTTGCCACATCTGGTCTCAGCCTTCCTCTCTGTCCTTCTGGCCCCATGCATTCAACTCATCTCAAACTCTGTTTTATCAGAAATAGGGTTCTAATCCCTAGAAACTGGACATCTATCTCTTGAAGAGTCCAATTCAGATGCCATGATTTTGGTGTAATTATAGTCATATCTGCACCTGTATCTCCAGGCCCTCCAGAACAATGCCATTAATTTGAATTCTAAGCTTTGGTCTTTGTTCATTTATGGAAGTCTGCCAAAATATTCATTTTATTGTGTTCTTTGGAACTTTTGATTCATCTATTAGAGCTGTTCTATCATCTAGTGTAGTATCACTCTTTGCTTTGACACTGGGTTATTTAATTGTCCTGGAGATGAATTTCTTCCACAGTGGCTGGAAATGTTTGGACCACTTTGATTGTGGGGCCTGCAAAAGGCCCCTTGAAGCATTTTCTCATGGTAAAGGGTTGCCTTGTATATCTATTATGGATCTGCACTCATCGGTCCAATGTCAGTCTTTGCTGCATCTTCTCCGTAATCCAGAAGTTTGGGGTCTCCCGTTTGGGTTATTTCTAGAAAAAGCATTAATTCTAGGAGCACCCCTTGAACAGTTTTTTATTTATATGACCTAGTGTACCACATTTAAAGCATTTGGTACCCTGGGGCCTTCTTCCACCTCTGGGAATTGACTCTCCTATTCAAGCCTCATTACTATAATTAAGAGACTCAACACCATTAGTAAACTGAATCCATTCTTCCAAAGGAGCTGATCTGACCTTTAATGGCATTAAGTATTCTTTTGCATTCTGTATTAGCATTGTTAAAAGCCAAGGACTTAGTTAATATTTGTCTTAATTCTTTATCTGACACAGCTTTCATTATAGCTGTGGTCAGCCTTTGTAAAAAATCAGTGAAAGGTTCTTGCAGTCCCTGGATGATCTTTGTGTATATCTCAGTAGGTTTTCCTGGTTCTGGAATTTTTTCCCAAGCATTTAGAGCTGCTGTACGGCATAGGTATATTGTATGCTCATTATAAGTGGCTTGTACATTCTTATCAGCAAAATGTCCCTTACCAAGAATTTGATCTTGTGAGATCTCAAAACCTCTGATCTTACCCTGATGTACCAGGTTCCTAGCCTCCTCTCTCAGCTAGCATTTCCATCACAACTGCTGGCTATATCCTAGAACAGCTGAAATTAACTGATTCCAGTCATCTGGTATGATTCTATTAGAGGTAGACCATGAATTTAACATCTCTCTTACAAATGTTGAGTGTATGCCATAAATGACTATGGCTTCCTTCATATGTTTAAAAAATCTCTCATCAGAATAGGTTGTAATCGATATTCTACAATGTCTCAAGGTATCTATCATCTGCTGGCCTCTCATGGATGATGACAGGATAAGCCATTGTATGAGAGCCATCTGGAGATGTTACAACCTGTATGGTCTTGCCCTTCTGCTTATTAGGCCCCTTGCAATCTTTACTGAGTGTTTCTTCCAGGGCTTGCAAATGAGCACCAGGGAGTGAACCTCTTCTCTTGCAAGGGATTCCAGATTTCTCATGGAATCATGCAACCTTTTATGTTCTTCTGAAACACATGATTCCATGGACCTTATTTTATCAGTTAATGATAATCTTTCTTCCTTATAAAGTGTCTGAGTATCGACAACTTCACCCCGAAGAGTTATTGTTCTACCCATTAAGTATTCATATTTATTATTAATAGAATCAAATCTGGATATACATTTATTATTAATGGACTGAATTTCTTGTAATAAGTTAGCAGATACCAAACTAAGAAGAGGGTTATGTAAATCTTTATTACTACCTTGTAAATCCTGGTTAGAAGATTCCAGAGAAAGAATCCTTTTATGTAAGCTTTCATTGCTACCTTGTAAAGCCTATATCAGTCCCAATAATGACTCATCTTTGTTATTATTAATAAAGCAGTATTTGAATGCTGTGTAAATTATTATGGTAAATGCCAAAATGGTGCATGCCAGATACACCCTTGGAAGATCGTATATTTCCAGTAAAATGTCATTTATCATACAGGCAAAAAAGTCTTTAAATTCTTGTGAAGTAATATTTTCAGCCATATTATAAGAAATAGTCAAAAATCGTTAATCAGTTTCAAGGTATAAAATTATCAAGTACTTTTACCTGAAATGAAACACTGGCTTGCTTGTCTTACCATCCTTCTGATGGTTTTCTGGGTATAGTAGTGCTTTTTGGCAAGCAGGTGTTGCTGGTGTAGTGCTAACGCATGTCCCATTGAAAACTTTGGCTGGCAGCAGCTGCAGGTGGGAGCAAAGTGTCCTGCTACACATGTGGAGGAGCGGCAGCAACAGTGAGGTGGTGGCAGAGCTTGGCTTTTGTGGCCTCCTTGGCCCCCCAGCACTCTTCCCTCATGCAAAAGGCTGGCATGTGGGTTTGAGTGGCCAGAACTCAGAGTAGGGAGAGCTCCAGGTGGCAAGGATCACAGTTGGGAGCCATGGCCCAGAACTCCGCTCAGCATTCATGAGCAGCCATGGGGACAGCACCATCAGGGAGCCACCTGGGTGGTGGTGGTGGTGTCTGTTTTAACCAGGCAGCCTCTGAGTGGCTTCAGAGAGAGATGGTGAGATGGTGGAAGCCATGGGCTCGGGTGGGAGCCAGCACAGGGGGGCATTATTCATGGTGGCTCTCGCCCGTCTGCGGGCTAAGCTTGCTGGGGAACCCTGGAACAGACTCAGCTGTTCCTTTGCATCAGGAATGGAACTAGACTCACTGCAGAGGTGCTTCCTGTTGCCTGCACAGTGAGTGGTCAGCTATACAGAACTTGGCAGGTGGGTACATGTGCCTGTGAGCCAGGGAGGAAGAAGGAAGAGAAGGAGCAGTACCAGGTGGTTATGGGCTGAACTGGTAAGTGCTTGGTCCCCAGGAGGGGTGAGAATTTTAAAAGAGACAGAGAAGCATGGGAAGTGTGGAGAGTGTGCCACAGCAGCCACAGAGAAGGCTACCCAGGCGTTTGGAGTTTGCCCCACATTGAGTGCCAGATAATGTGGGCATTTAACAAGCCAACTCCAGTGGGGTTCTCTGGAGAACTCTGACTCTGTCTGCCATCCAGCATCCAGGATGACCAGGAGCCAAGAGGCCTGGCACAGACAGATCTTGGGCCTTAAGGGTTCCCATCTTGGCCACGCCCCAAGGGCAAGTCATAGGTAGGTATGGCAGTTACCAGCTGCCTCATTGAGGCAGTGCTTCAAGGTCAAAGCTGGAAGAGCTACCCACTACATCTAGCAGTTGTCTTTTCTCATCAACATTCAAAAAAATTCAAAATAAACACAATACTATATAGGATCCAGACTCTCTTTGTATTTCCCATTTACATGGCTTTTTTCATTTATATTGCTTTTCCTCTCTCTTTACTTTACTTTATTATTTTTTAAACTGTTTATTTCTTTCTATGACTATCTGTCCACCCATTTTGTTTTCTTTCTTAAGCCCACGTATAGTGTAAAACACACTGGAACCTGTATAGAAGTTGTTTCCATCTGAATATCTTTTTACTGGGTAACATTTAGGCTTTGTTTTCTTCATGATCAAAAAAACTGCTAAGCAGAGCAGCTTAGGACCTCTGCCTATGGCTTTGGACGCAGGCTCCACCTAATTCTCAGGTTGTGAAAGCCAAGCCTAAAGCTCAAAGCCCAGTCAGAGGTTCGTGACCAAGAGCTGCTTTCAACCCCCAGCTCTGCAATGCCTGTGCTCTGGACTGTAGCAGGCATTTTATACTGAGGTTTTGTTTTGTTTTGTTTTGTTCTATTTAACTTGAAAAGGGCTGTTTAAGTGCTCTGCTGTTAGCAGAGTTTCTCAAAGGAGTGTATCTTTTTCTTTTCATTTTTTAAAGTTTTCTCAGACCCTACATGGGAATATGAGCCCCAGGATGGCACACCAAAATGTTTTGTTGTTTTTTACTCTGTGCTCTTTTGGTGGCCTGCTACCCAGCTTCCAAACAACATGAGGCTTATTCTTTTTTTTAAATATTTATTTATTTATTTATTTATTTATTTATTTATTATGTTCTTTATTTATTATGTTTACAGTGTTCTGCTTGCATGTGTTCCTGCAAGCCAGAAGAGGGCACCAGATCTCATTACAGAGGGTTGTAAGCCACCATGTGGTTGCTGGGAATTGAACTCAGGACCTCTGGAAGGACAGTCAGTGCTCTTAATCTCTGAGCCATCTCTCCAGCCCGTGGCTTATTCTTAATTATTTAATGTCCAGCCTTAGCTTAGCTTTTTTTCTAGCCAGATTTTTCTAACTTCAAATTATCCCTTCTATCTTTTGCCTCTGAGCTTTTTTCTTTTCTTACTTATGAAATCTTACTTTCACTCTTACTTTGTGGCTGACTGGCTGGCCCCTAGCATCCTCCTCCACTTATTCTCTTGCTCTTTCTTCTTCTCCTCCCAGATATCTCCTTCTGTACATTCACTCTGCCTCCCAGCCCCACCTGCCTTGCTATTGGCTGTTCAGTTCTTTATTAGACCATCAGATGTTTTAGACAGGCAAAGTAACACAGCTTCACAGAGTTAAACAAATGCAACATAAACAAAATGAACACACCTTAAAATAATATTCTATAGGATTTATTTATAGAAATTCTATGAATACATTTATTTAGATAAACTTATATAAATTACATCAATATATTTATACAAAATATATAATTTATTTGTTTACAAAATATTTGAAACAGTTTGTATCTATCTTAAACAAAGTATAATGTATGTAGCTATATGGAAAATTTGAGAATGAATCAAAACTCAAAAACTGGATGTGAAAATCACTGAAATGGAGCATATCTTTGATGAGCCACCTCCTCAAAGTGACTATAGCTCAAAGAAGAATTTCTTACCTGGCCAGATGCTGAGTCTAAAACAAATCTGAGGAAAAAGACATTTAATTGCAGAGTGCATGTAAAATGGTCAAGGAACAACATTTTAAGTATAAGAAATGAAACAGTAGTGTTCACTATGCATTCTGCTTACACTAAATGTTTTGAAGTACTCTTTAAGAAGAAAGTGCAAGAGAAAATATCATTATGTGAAGAAAAAATATTTTCTGCTTTTCATAGAGAAGGTCTCATTTATCTCAAGGTGATAATATATCACTAGAAATAGTTATATTACTATGGGTGACCTGGAATCCTCAACCATCTCACTCCACCTCCCAAGTGTTGAAACTTCAAGCACAAGTTATCATGACTGATTGTAGGGAAAAAAGCAACAACATCCAATACCTACAGATGATTAAAGTTGTCAATTTACAGGAGATTTTCATTTAGAGAGAAGGTGAGTAAAACTATCAGGACAGTAATCAGGTCAGTGCAGATATGGTCTCTAAGAATTCAGAGGGAGAAATGAAGGTGAAACTGCCTTGTAATACAGCAGTAGTGTAGAGAGAGCATCCTGTACTGCCCAAACACAAGCCTGCAAGGCACTAAGACTAAACCCCCACTTATATAGTGGGATTGTGTTAATAATCTGTAAACACTGTCAATACAGGTTTATTGTTAGTTAAGACAGCACAACAGTAGATCAAGACATTACCTTGGGGACAAGTCTGTAAGAGGCAGGAGTATTTCAGTACTTTCAATACTGTGGGCTCAATTTCTCTGTAATTCAGGAACTGGTCTAGAAAACATTTTTTTATTTAAAAATAACATTAACAGCCATTCAGTTGTCATTTGATATTGAAGTAATAAACTCATTTTTATAGAGGCTGGCATTAATCTACACAACATGAGTCATTACTAAATTTATATTATCAACTATAAAGATTAGAACTGCCCAAACTTTACATATTACATGTATTTATAGTCTCTTGCACCTTGTTTCCCTATCATTTATATATATGTATGTATATGTATATATATATGTGTGTGTGTATCACAAACTTGTGAACAGATGACATAAATATCAATTGACTCTAAGTTATGAGTATATATATATATACATATATGATAGAGATAGATAGATAGATAGATAGATAGATAGATAGATAGATAGATAGATACAGATTCATAACAATATTGCTTGTGACTATTTTACATGACTTCTCTGGATGAAAGATCCTATTATTTGTGCTGCTTTTGATGCTAGGAAAAATATTCTAAGGGTCATTCTATGTTAAGTGTTTATTGGGAAACATAAACAAATATATGTATTCACCTAAGCTAGGGCACTGAAAAAAGAACAGGGAAGCCTTCATCAGAACAAGCCCACCTAAGCCTCATTTAGTGAGCCACTGACTATATTGACATTACTTACAATAACATAAGTGAGCAGTGACTCACAGGGTCCCCTACAGAAAGGTCCACATACACTTCATGATTACTCATGTAGCTGGTATCCCTGGAATTCTCTGCCCCATTTGGAGGCAGCAAGTCCAGGTAGCCTCATCTCCCAGCAATGTTACTACTTATTTAACCTTGTAGGGATGCCTGTGACTCTTGCAACTTTCAGAGACTAGTAAGATTTTTAAGATTTCTGACAGAAGAGCATCCCTCTTCTCTCCAGGAGAGGATGCTTCATCTTAGAGGAAACATCTATATAGCAGGCCATCTGAATGGATGCTCAGTCACACAGCATAACTTTAAGGTTTAACTGGCTTGCTGAAATGGTACTGCAAACAGCATAGGATCTTCATAATGTGTAAACATTACTATTTAGAAAAGCAAAATTATAAAATATTCTGAGAAGGCCCTCTTCCAAATAATCAGGCTTGTAATAAAATGATACAAAAACCAGTGTTCCTGTTCTTAGCAAATATGCCCAGACTCTTGGATTAATTATAACTAAGGGCTGGGTATGCTGTTTAGGAAATACATGTATTCTAATAGAATTTAAGGTGAAGATATGTACTTAGGATTATATTTCCAAAAGTCTTTAATCGTTTCTTTCTTTTTTATTATTAATAAATTTTCTATTCATTTTACATACCAACCACAGATCCTCCTCTACTCCCTCCCACCACTGCATAGCCTCCCCCCAATCCACCCACCATTCCCACCTCCTTCAAGGCAAGGCCTCCCATGAGAAGTCAGCAGAGCCTGTTACATTCATTTGAGGCAGGTCCAAGCTCCTCTCCCTGCACCAAGACTGTGTAAGGTGTCCCACCATAGGCACTGGGCCCCCAAAAGCCTGCTCATGCACCAGGGATGGATCCTGATCCCACTGCCAGGGGAACCCTTAAGCAGGTCAAGCTACACAATTGCCTATGCAGATGGCCAATCCAGTCCCATGGAAGACCCATAGCTGTTGGTCTAAAGTTCATGAGTTTCCATCAGCTTGGTATGGTTGTCTCTGTACATTTTCCCATGATGATCTTTATCCCCTTTGATCATAGAATCCCTCTTCTCTTTGCCTGGACTCCTGGAACTCTGCCTGGTGCTTGGCTGTGGCTCTCTGCATCTGCTTCCTTCAGTTACTGGATGAAGGCTCTATGATGACAGTTAGGATATTCACCAATCTGATAACTGGGGTAGGCCAGTTCAGGCACCCTCTCGACTATTGCTAGTAGTCTAAGGTGGTGTCATCTTTGTGGATTCCTGGGAACTTCTCTAGCACCTGGTTTTTCAAAATCCCCATAATGTCCCACTCTATCATAGTATCTCTTTCATTGCTCTCCCATTCTTTCCCTGTTCCAGCTTGAACATCCCATTCCCTTATATTCTCATCCCCCATTCCCTACCCTCCATTACTCCCCCCACCCCAATTTACTCATGGAGATCTCATTTATTTCTGCTTCCCAGGGCAATCCATGCATCCTTCTTAGGATTCTCCTTGTCATCTAGCTTCTCTGGAGCTGTGGGTTGTAGTCTGGTTATCTACTTATGAGTGAGTACATACCATGTTTGCTTTCTGAGTATGGGTTACCTCACTGAGGATGATATTTTCTAATCTAATCCATTTGCCTACCAATTTCATGATGTCATTGTTTTCTACTGCTGAGTAGTACTCCATTGTGTATATGTACCACATTTTCATTATACATTCTTTGGTTGAGGGGCATCTAGGTTGTTTCCAGGTTCTGGTTATTATGAATAATGCTGCTATGAAATAGTTGAACTTGGGGTATGATTGAGCATTCCTTGGGTATATGCCCAGGACAGTTATAGCTGGGTGTTGAGGTAGGTTTAGATGATGGCAAGAGATAATGACAACTAAGTAATATAACTAAGCCATATAATGAAATTTTTCTCACTTATAAAACACTTTTGCAACCTCAAATATAATCTCTCCTGAAAGGTGGTCAGATAAGAAGTAAATCTTTTTTCAGTAGAGACATTCTTATCAGAAGTCAGATGTTTCCCACAATGAAGTTATCAGGGAAATTAGAATTTCATGGTTTCTACTGTTTCACTATTTTTTAGACAAAGGAAGGGATATAAATGTCTCTTCAACTATCCTTATTTTTGCCAGGCAAGCAGGTACCTGGGGATTAATGGGGTGGACACTGAGGTGTGTTAAGGTCTCAGTGAGGACTGCAAAGTGGGGGCTGCAGGGTACTGTCCCTAACAGCTAAATGAGTAGCCATAAACACCAAGAGTGGAAGACATAGATGGGGGCTGATTCACCACAGCTCAGTGGATAGAGTACATTCATGCCAGCTTGTCCTCAGCTACACCCCATACACTGCTCAGTGACATTTGATCCTAGGGCTTTTACACCCAAGGCTCCCTCACTAACAATTCTTTCAAACTCTACAGATCATTGTAAATGTCTGATTGCCTTAGCCTTAGAATGACTTCAGTTTAAGTCTCAGGATCTCCTGACAACCTGGATGTCATCTAGAGTCACCACCATTCAGAGCTCTTAACTGAAGGTTTTGCAGGCATCAGGAGAGTAGAATATGATCCCATTCAGACAAGTCAGACTTCACGTCTGAAAGTTCCTTTTCTCTCTTATAGGAGGTATTAATTCAGGCAGGCATACACCTGACATGTGAGCTTCCGGAATCCCATTGCTGCCAATTTACCAAATTGGAGATAAACCCACTCTTGTGGCTTTGGTTAAATGGTCAACCACCATTCAAAAACTTTTATTGTGAGTTTCTGTCCTGATCATCTTTTGTACTTTTCCCTCATTTTGTGGAGATTTGGGCTTGGAAAATTCTTTAAGTACCAAGTCTAACTTACTTTTTGATGCTATCAATCTTATATTTCTTCTGGATCATCAGGGCTGAGGTAAAGATGAACTTAGATGAGCCATTCACAACTTAGTGTTATTAATGACATGTTCATGGAGCTGAATAGAAGCCTCAGCACTTAGGACACTGGCTGCTCATCCACAGGGCCTGACTTTGATTCCCAGTTCCCCAAGACAGCTCACAACTGTCTGTACCTCCAGTCACAGGGATCAGACACTGTCTTTTTGGCACCACAGGTACACTGGCAATACTTATACACCGAAATTATATTTCATTCTTTAAGACTCATGTAAAAAAAAACCTTTTTACAATATGGAATCACATCCATATCTGTCTTTTTACCATTTGCATATCTGGTGCCCTAGGAGGCCAGAAGAATGCACCAGATATCCAGGACCAGCTAATACAGGGAGTTCTGACCAATCTGATGTGGGTACTAGGAACCAAACTTGGGTACCCAAGAAAAGCAGTACTAGTGAACCAACTTTCCATGCCCCAAAAATGTCATTATAAAGCAAAAGATGAAGATGTCCCACTGCTCCTATCACTTGAAGGTGATGAAAGTCCCCTCTAGATAGTTGTCAAAGCATTCAATGGATTTCTATACCTCTGTGAATGGAGTCTTCAAATTCTATAATTTAAATGGTTAATAATTTTAGGTGTCTATGATCTACTTCCCCTATCTGAGTTCTACTGATGAAACCTAGGGAGCCATTTGGCTGCAAGTGACCTCAATGGCACTTATATGGATTTAAAAAGTATTTATGTATGTGCTGATGTAGGAATATACACATGCTACTCCCCAAGTGTAGAAATAAGAGAAAAAATTGTAGGAGTAATATGTGTCATCCAGAGATAGAACTCAGGTCATCAGGATTAGCAGCAATAAACTTTACTGAATGAGGCAATTATCTGGCATTCAAATGTGGTTCTCAGAAAGCATTATGAACAAATGCATAGTCTTCAGAATAAGCAAATTAAAAATGAATGGTAGTATATGTTTTTTCATATGGAAAGTGGATTTATTATTCAAATTGTCCTGTGTTCTTTTATCCTTGTATGAAATTATGTCCACTAATCTTATTTGAGCACCAGTGAGACAGCTCAGTTGGAAAGGCCTGTTGTGTGCAAGGCTGAAAACCTGACCTTGATCACCATACAAAAAGGATGAAAAGTAGGCAGCACAAAGCTGTTTTCTGGTCTCCACATATCTGCCATGGCCTACAATCCCACAATTACATTATACATGCACCGTAAATGTTTGTTACAAAATAAATTTCAGTGCCATTACATTATCAGGCATCTCTGGAAAATTCCCTTAGAAGGCAGTACTTCAAGATAAAATGACAAATGGTTAACTACTGGGGATAGAGAGAAGCATGGAATGTCAAATTATATATATATAAAGCTTTATATATATATAAAGCTATGGTATGAACAACACAGTTGATTGCTAGTTATCCTACTTTATTTATTATTTTTGGTTTTTGAAGACAGGGTTTCTCTATGCAGTTTTGGTGGTTGTCCTAGATCTCACTCTGTAGACCAGGCTGGCCTCAAACTCACAGAGATCCACCTGCCTCTGCCTCCCAAGTGCTGGGATTGAAGGCGTGCACCACCACTGCCCAGCTATCCTACTTTATTACATCACTATCAGAACTATGAAATTACTGCTTTGAATACACACATGAGGTGTTTAATGTTTATTATATTCTCTTCTATTGAACACTTTAACATTAACATTGTTCAATAATGTTGACAAAACAGCAATATTGGGAGTACATCATCTACTCTTGGACTTGTACTTAGGAGGTGGACACATGAGGATCATGAGTTCAAATTTATCCTTGAATCATTACTGATATCCAAGCCAGGCTGAATAAGAAACAACAAAATCTCAAGGGAAGTTGTGAAAATATGAAAAACAAAATCAGGAACAACAACCCACCATCCTTTCACAGATACTGTTACTTAAAAAATATGATCACACACTGTGTGATATTTAAATAAACAATGGAACATTTAGATGATGGGGATCCTGTTCTATACATCATAGCAGAAAAATACCTGTCACTAAATAAAAACACAATAGAAGATCAACAAAAGCCAAGGAAGAAATATAAGGACCACAAAATAAACTTCACTAAATGGATTTGCCACACATATAGCTCACTTTAGTATCTACCTCAAATGTTTCAAACTAGAAACTACAATGCAGGGATCACCACCATCAGTTTCAGTGGACAAGGTAAGTAATTTACTACCTTTAAGGATACAATGAAAAAGAAATAAAACAAATTTTCCCTAATCTTAAGACAAATTTGATGTCTAAAGTTTTTACCAAATGGTTCACATGAATAGGGTTTTTCTCTTGTATAAGTTTGTCCCTATTTCCTGATTTCAAAATTATATAAATAGGCTTTAAAATATTTACAGGGCTAGAGACATGGCTGGACAGTTAAGAAAGTTCATTCACGGGACAAAGTACTAATTTTTGACAACTTCCTGTAATTCATCCTAAAAGAGATCCAAGGGTCTAAACATTCTCAGGAACCAGTATGCACATACATACAAAAACACACATCATAGCACAAAATTAAAATTAAAACAACTCTTTAAACAATTTTTCACTGATAAAAGTTTTTCTCTTCTAAGCATTTATTCCTATAACACAGGTGTTGAGGTATCTAACAGTTTACTTACAGAGTTTTTTCTTAATCATGAATTGGATCATGTAACAGAAAACAAACATGTAGACTTGACGTCAGAGAAATCAACCCTTCTAAGTTGGTGGTGGTATCATTTGGGAAGATTTAGGAAATGCTGCCCTGCTGGGGGAAATATGTCAGTAAGGGTAGACTTTGAGAATTTGCATCATACACCATTTCCAGTTCCCACTCTCTACTTCATGCTGCAGGTTAAGGATGTAAATTCTTAGCCTCCTGCTTTAGCTGCTATGTCTGGCATTTGTTGCCATGCCAATTGGTATCCCTCTGGAACCAAGAGTCAAATTTAACTGTTTTATAAGTTGACATAGATATTATATCACAATAACAGAAAAGGAACTTATACCAATTCATAGTTTTAGTCCTGCATTAATTATTTCATGTAATTAAAGGAAGTATAAAATCTAAAAGAGTTACATTAACATTTAAATTTATAGTACAAGAGTTCCAGCTCTGGAGAGAAAGGTACCATGACTGTTGGAAGTCTGGCTGTACCTACAGCTGTGAAAGGAAAGTACCCTGGATATCTGCAGCTGTGAGGAAAAATATCCTGACTGTTAAGAAGTCAGGCTATACCCACAGCTGTGAACAAAAGGAATCCTGGATATCTACAACTGTGTGGAGAAAGGTATCCTGGCTGTTGGGAAGTCAGGCTATACCTGAAGCTGTAGAGAGAAGATATCCTGGATACCTAAAGCTCTGAAGACAAAGGTACCCTGAATGTCACAAATCAGGCTATACCTACAGCTGTGAAGGGAAGGTAGGTACAGCTGTGAGGAGAAAGGAATACTGATTGGTGGGAAGTCAGGCTATACCAGAAGCTGTGTTCTGGTGGGGGAATGGTCTCCCTCCAGGACATGCTAATACTGCTGTTCTCTGAGAGAGATCCATTACTCTTGGCTCTGCTTCACTCTGCTAAGAGAGATGCCAAGGGGAAATACCAATTGCTGCTCTGATCCACTCCCCTAAGGGAGTTTCCCAGCAGAGTTTTCCATTTCTTCTCAGCCCTGGACCAATTGTTACTTCTCTGCCTCACTCAACTAATGGGGAACTCTTGCAGAAATGTAGCAGTCTGCTCTGGCTCTGGTGAAAAGTTGCCATGTCTGCTCTGCTCCCCTAATCTAGTTTCCCAGAAGAAGTGTCCCTTGTTTCACTGTTCCACTACACTAGGAGTTTCTCATCAGAGATGCCCATTGCTTCTCTGCTCTGTTCCATTAGGGAGATTCCCAGCAGAAATACTGCTCTGCTCTGGTGAAAGGTCTTCAGCCAAAACTATTTAGGAGGGAGGAATCCAGGAGAGTGGCTGCCTCTGGCAGAGTAGAAAAGGGCAGCTGCCAACTGAACGGGCACAGGGCAAATATGAGCTTTCTTAGGGGCTGAATTTTTACAGAGAGAAGATTCTAAGGGTGGTAATTGATCAGATTTCAATCCCAGAGATCAACCAAGCTCAGAGATTGGCTGAAATTATTGTTTAGTGATTGGTTAGTTTTGTGGTCAGGGATTGGTTGATTTTCCTGCTCAGGGATTTACTTGTTTTGTGCTCATTTGGTCAGGGATACAGTGTGTTTCTTTGGCTCTGGGTTCAGGCCAAAGTGTATGTTTTTCACTGGCTCTGCTTTCAGGCTCCCATATGTTCTTTGGCTGGCCCCTTTACCCAACACATAGGGCTTCATAAATTCTTAAATTGATTTCTTCCATCAGTTTTCAGGGGAAAGCAATATAAAAAAAAGGACATCATAAAGCCCTTAGAAGGCTAACATTGTCAAATTTTTTCTATAGAATAAATACTCTTGTGTAACTGAATGCAAGTGTGTTAGATAAAGATCTTACCAAATATTTTATAATAATAATCCCTGTGTATTTTAAAAGGTACTCAAAAACTATTGTAATATGCAAAGCCTTTAGCATATTGATTGCACACAAAGTTTTACTACTGCATAAAGTGCAAAACATTACCACATTGTCTATATTTTTAGTTTCTCTGCAGCATGACTTTTTTTCATGATTTTGAAGATTACTGATGTATGCAAAGGGTTCACCACACTGATTACATTTTTTTAGGGTTTCTCTCCAGTATGTGTTCTTTTATGAGTTTGAAGATTACCCTGTTGTGTAAAGGCTTTACCACACTGACGGCATTCATAGGGTTTCTCTCCAGTATGTGTTCTTTTATGAATTTGAAGATTACCCTGTTGTGTAAAGGCTTTACCACACTGATTACATTTATAGGGTTTCTCTCCAGTATGTGTTCTTTTATGCTTTCGAAGAACACTATGACTTGCAAAGGCTTTACCACATTCAATACATTCATAGGGTTTCTCTCCCGTATGTGTTCTTGTATGACGTTGAAGATATCTTTGTTGTGCAAAGGCTTTACCACATTGAATACACTCATAAGGTTTCTCTCCAGTATGTGTTCTTGTATGGCTTTGAAGATTACTGTGATGTGCAAAGGCTTTACCACACTGATTACATTCATAGTGTTTCTCTCTAGTACGTGTTCTTTCATACCTTTGAATATGACTGTCATATGCAAAGGCTTTAACACACTGAGTATATACAGAAGGATTCTCTTCATTATCACTTCTTTCATGCCTGCAAGGAGAATTGGCACATGTAAAAGCTTTACCAAATTCAGTACACTGTTGAATCTTTTTGTATGTATGAATTCATATTTCACTTTGGTCCATTTGTAAAGAGGAATCAGATCTTAAGGTTTTATCACCATGTTTACACTCATGTTATTCCCCTTCATTAAGAGTTGTGTTGAATCTTTGAAGATGTCCCTGTCATGGTAAGATCCTTTATTACATGGTCCATATTCACAGAATTTTTTTTCTATATGAGATTTCTCATAATTTGAAGAGAAATGGAAAAACTCAGAGCTTACTGCATTTATAAATTTTCCTATACTTTGAGCCATACTATAGTCATAGTACTCACAGGGCTTTTCTGCAGTGTGAGTTTGTTAATATGCTAACAATGAAGCTGCAAAATGAATTACTTGTATACTTGAATCAAATTCAACAAGTATACTCAACATGGGGACTGCTACATATCTTCTAATTATTCTGAGAGAGAGGTATGTTATGTCTGTCCATATCCCTATGCTAATATGGCTTGTGTCTGGAGTGACATATGATATACCTAGTAAGGAAAGAATAACAAATAAAAGATTTCCCCATCAAATGGACAGTTTGACTTTCTGTTTCTCATAGACTTGTGGTGTAGGGATTAAGATTTCTCCACAAAAAATGCCCCTGGACACTTTACTCTAACTGCTACTCTCACTGAACTTAGCACAATCACAAAAAAATATATGAGTAACACTAGCTTTACTATGGACTATTTGCTTATTAAAATGTTTTAGAAATATACTTATCAACTCTTCAATGTGTATACCTTTTGTAATATGAGTGGTATGAAATAAAAAGATTAACAGTTTACAGCATAGCTCTCATGGAGCAATGATTCAAATAATGATATCTATTAAGGCATTGCTTCCTTGTCTTCTTTCTTAAAAGAATGCCTTGCAAATGCAATTCACCTACCTGAAATTGAGGTATATTGTTTAGGGAGAATTTAATTAGCATCAATGCACATGAAGCTGTGTTTATTTACACTGCTACTTTTGTTTAAAACTTCCAGGACACATTAAAATTTCTTCAGGCGCACATTTGTATCAGCTGGCACATGATAATTACCGTTCATGTCTTCTAGAACTCTGAAAATGTTCTTCAATATTATGGTCTTCCCAACTGTATCCTAAAATATAGTACCAGAAAATGTGGGTTATATTATTGAAAATTGTGCAAAACTGAAGTTCCTATCTTCAGTGAACCTTAGAAATACGCCTGATTTATTCATCTCATTCTTCTTTCTCAATCAAATTACAGAAGAGCATCAAAAACCAAGGAACAGTTGTCTCCTTACTTGAAAACTTGAAGAAACTTCCCTCTTACCTATGGTAATGAGGTTCCTGTAGGTTTCCAGCATCACATCTTTGTAGAGATTCTTCTGGGAAGGATCCAGCAAAGCCCACTCTTCCCAAGTGAAGTCGACATGTACATCATTATAGGTCACTGCATTCTAAAATATCCGATACATGTGTATAACAGAAAGCATGATACTGACAACATTGTAAATGTATACCTCTTTGACAGTAAAGTCATATATTCTGGTACTCCCCACAGTGAATCCCATGACATAGACATTATAATGTAATCACTAAGTTACTTTAGAAGGAAACTGAATAGCAGGTTCACCTCTGTCATTTCTGTACCCTGTGAATGGGATATCACCTTGCAATAGAAATACCTATTAAAAACCATAGATAGACAAGTAAACAGATCCACAGTACAGAGTACACATGAGAGAAATTGTATGAGCAATTACTAACTACAACAAAGATAAATAAGTTGGACAAGCTGGGTGTATTGGTTCACACATTTAACCGTACACTCAGAAGACAGACACAGATAAATCTGCCTTGAAGTTGAAAGCTAGCCTAGTCCATGCAGTCAGTTTCAGGACAGCCTGAAGTACATATTAAGACCTTGTCTCCTATGCAAAAATGAGTCACACAAACAAAAAAGATAAGACTCAGAGGTTTTTACTGATGTTTCTACAAAGAGTTCTGTATTCATCTTGCAGAAACCTGAAGTACCCCAATTTAAACTATAACATCAATAAGATTTCACTAAAAGGCACTGCATTTTTAAACAGTTACAAATAGACTGATGAACACATTAGCAACATAAATGTTGATCACATATATTCAACACAGGGCAGAAGAAATAACTCAGTTTTAAGAGTTCTTGCTGGTCTTGCTTATAAGTGGGATAATTACCAGTACTTACTTGGGGGATCCAACTCTCCATTATTCCAAGTTCAGTGTTTTGGAGACCATCTTTTGATCACTGTAAGAACACAATACCCATGTGGTGCATATCCATGCATACAGGTAAAATATACATTTTCAATAACAGTTTCAAAACATAATAGGCAGGAAGAAGGTGATGTACTTGCAATTCAATGACTGATAAGGCTCAGGCAATATTAATGTCATGAATACATGCCATCCTGGGAAAGAGAATGATACCTGCTGCCAAATTTTAAAATTACAGATATGACTGAAGCTCAGTACAACAGCATATGCTTGCCATGGACAAAAACCTACAGTCCAGACACACCATACAATACTATAGCAAGACAGGAGAAAGGATAGGCAGGGCTGGCAGGCAGAGAAAATAAATAGCATGAGAGTAAAGGAGCAAGATCAAAGAGCAAGAAAAGAGGGTCCAGCCACTTAACCACACAGGCAGCCACAGAATAAGAGTAAAAAGTATATTCTGGATATCAGTCCTCTGTCAGATATGGGGTTGGTGAAGATCTTTTCTCATTCTGTAGGCTGTCGCTTTGCCTTGTTGACCGTATCCTTTGCTCTACAAAAGCTTCTCAGTTTCAAGAGGTCCCATTGATTGATTGTTTCTCTCAATGTCTGTGCTACTGGTGTTCTATTTAGGAAGTGGTCTCCTATGCCAATGTGTTCAAGACTACTTCCTACTTTCTCTTCTAGCAGGTTCAGAGTAGCTGGATTTATGTTGAGGTCCTTGGTCCACTTGGACTTAAGTTTTGTGCATGGTGATAGATATGGATCTATTTGCAGCCTTCTACATGTTGATATCCAGTTTTGCCAGCACCATTTGTTGAAGATGCTTTCTTTTTTCCATTGTGCACTTTTGGCTTCTTTGTCAAAAATTATTTGTTCATAGGTGTGCAGATTAATGTCAGGGTCTTCAACTCGATTCCATTGGTCCACATGTCAGTTTTTATGCCAGTACCAAGCTGTTTTTATTACTGTAGCTCTATAGTACAGCTTGAAGTCAGGGATCGTGATGCCTCCAGAGGTTGTGTTATTGTACAGGATTCTTTTGGCTATCCTGGGTCTTTTGTTTTTCCATATGAAGTTGAGTATTATTCTTTCCAGGTCTGTGAAGAATTGTGTTGGTATTTTGATGGGGATTGCATTGAATCTGTAGATTGCTTTTGGTAGGATTGCCATTTTTACTGTGTTAGTCCTGCCTATCCATGAGCATGGGAGATCTTTCCATTTTCTGACATCTTCAATCTCTTTTTTCAGAGACTTAAAGTTCTTGTCATATAGGTCCTTCACTTGCTTGGTTAGTGTTACCCCAAGGTATTTTATGTCTTTTGTGGCTATAGTAAAGGGTGATGTATCTCTGATTTCCTTCTCCGCTTCTTTGTCCATTGTATATAGGAGGGCTACTGATTTTTTTGAGTTGATCTTGTATCCTGCTATGTTGCTGAAGGTGTTTATAAGCTGTATCAGTTCCTTGGTGGAATCTTTGGGGTAGCTCAAGTATACTATCATGTCATCTGCAATTAGGGAAAGCTTGACTTCTTCCTTTCCAATTTGTATCCCCTTAATCTCCTTATGTTGTCTTATTGCTCTGGCTAGAACTTCAAGTACTATATTGAATAAGTATGGGGAGAGCAGACAGCCTTGCCTCATTCCTGATTTTAGTGGAATTGCTTTGAGTTTCTCTCCATTTAATTTGATGTTGGCTGTTGGCTTGCTGTAAATTGCCTTTATTATGTTTAAGTATGTTCCCTGTATTCCTGATCGCTCCAAGACCTTTATCATGAAGGAGTGTTGGATTTTGTCAAATGCCTTTTCAGCATCTAGTGAAATGATCATGTGGTTTTTTTTCTTTGAGTTTGTTTATATGGTGTATTACATTGACAGACTTTCGTATGTTGAACCATCCTTGCATCCCTGGAATGAATCCTACTTGATCATGGTGGATAATTGTTTTGATGTGTTCTTGGAGTCTGTTTGCCAGTATTTTATTGAGTATTTTTGCATCAATGTTCATGAGGGAGATCGGTCTGTAGTTCTCTTTCTTTGTTGTATCCTTGTTTGGTTTAGGAATCAGGGTAATTGTAGCCTCATAGAAGGAGTTTGGTAATGTTCCTTCTGTTTCTATTGTGTGGAACAATTTAGAGAGTATTGGTATTAACTCTTCTTTGAAGATCTGGTAGAATTCTGCACTGAAACCATCTGGTCCTGGGCTTTTTTTGGTTGGGAGACTTTTAATGACTGTTTCTATTTCGTTAGGGGTTATTGGACTATTTAAATAGTTTATCTGGTCTTGATTTAATTTAGGTATGTGGTACCTATCCAGAAAATTATCCATTTCTTTTAGGTTTTCCAGTTTTGTGGAATAGAGGTTTTTGAAGTATGACCTGATGATTCTCTGGATTTCCTCAATGTCTGTTGTTATGTCCCCCTTTTCATTTCTGATTTTCTTGATTTGGATGCTCTCTCTCTGTCTTTTGGTTAGTTTGGATAAGGGCTTGTCTATCTTGTTGATTTTCTCAAGGAACCAACTCTTTGTTTCATTAATTTTTTGTATTGTTCTCTTAGTTTCTATTTTATTGATTTCAGCTCTCACTTTGATAATTTCCTGGCATCTATTTTTCCTGGGAGACTTTGCTTCTTCTTGTTCTAGAGCTTTCAGGTGTGCTGTTAAGTCACTAGTGTGAGATTTCTCCAGCTTATTTATGTGGGCATTTAGTGCTATGAATTTCCCTCTTAGTACTGCTTTCATAGTGTCCCATAGGTTTGGATATGTGGTGTCTTCATTTTCGTTGATCTCTAGGAAGTCTTTAATTTCTTTCTTTATTTCTTCCTTAACCCATTGGTGATTCAGTTGGGTATTATTCAGTTTCCATGAGATTGTAGGTTTTCTGTAGTTTTTGTTGTTGTTGAAATCCAACTTTAGACCATGGTGGTCTGATAGAACACAGGAGGTTATTCCAAATGTTTTGTATCTGTTTAGATTTGTTTTGTGGCCAAGTATGTGGTCGATTTTAGAGAAGGTTCCATGGGGTGCTGAGAAGAAGGTATATTCTTCACCAACCCCACATCTGACAGAGGACTGATATCCAGAATATATAAGGAACTCAAGAAATTAGACATCAAAATGCCCAACAATCCAATTAAGAAATGGGCTATAGAATTAAACAGAGAATTCTCAACAGAGGAAACTCAAATGGCTGAAAGACATTTAAGGAATTGCTCAACATCCCTAATCATCAGGGAAATGCAAATCAAAACAACTCTGAGATACCACCTTACACCTGTCAGAATGGCTAAGATCAAAAACACTGAAGACACCTTATGCTGGAGAGGATGTGGAGCTAGGGGAACTCTCCTCCACTGCTGGTGGGAATGCAAGCTTGTACAACCACTCTGGAAATCAATATGGCGCTTTCTTAGAAAATTGGGAATCCATCTCCCCCAAGATCCAGCTATACCACTCTTGGGCATATACCCAAGGAATGCTCAACCACACCACAAGAGCAATCGTTCAGCTATGTTCATATCAGCATTGTTTGTAATAGCCAGAACATGGAAACAACCTAGATGCCCTTCAACTGAAGAATGGATAAACAAAATGTGGTACATATACACAATGGAATACTGCTCAACAGAGAAAAACAATGACATCATGAGGTTTGCAGACAAATGGATGGATCTAGAAAAAAATCATCCTGAGTGAGGTAACCCAGACTCAGAAAGACAAACATGGTATGTACTCACTCATAGCAGGATACTAGATGTGGAACAAGGATGACTGGACTGCTACTCACATCACCAGGGAGGCTACCTGGAAAACAGGACCCCAAGAAAGACACGGGGATCGCCCAATGACAGAGAAATGGGATGAGATCTACATGAACAGCCTGGACATGAGTGGGGGTAGTGAAGGGCGAGGGTCGAGGGAAAGAGAGCTTGGGGGAGCAGGAGATCCCAGCTGGATCAACAACAGAGAGAAAGAACAAGGAATAGGAGACCATGGTAAATGAAGATCACATGAGAATAGGAAGAAGCAAAGTGCTAGAGAGGCCCATAGAAATCCACAAAGATACCCCCACAACAGACTGCTGGCAATGGTCGAGATACAGCCTGAACTGACCTACTCTGGTGATGGGATGGCCAAACACCCTAATTGTCGTGCTAGAAACCTCATCTAACTACTGAGGGATCTGGATGCAGAGATCCATGACTAGGCCCTGTGTGGATCTCTGGGAGTCCAATTAGCGATAATGAGGAGGCTTTATATGAGCGAGAATTGTTTAGACCAAGGTTGGATAAAGCACAGAGACAAATAGCCAAACGAACGGAAACACATGAAATATGAACCAATGGCTGAGGGGTCACCAACTGGATCAGGCCCTCTGAGTGGGTGAGACAGTTGATTGGCCTGATCTGTTTGGGAGGCATCCAGGCAGTGGGACCGGGTCCTGTGCTCATTGCATGAGTCGGCTGTTTGAAACCTGGGGCCTATGCAGAGTCGCTTGGCTCGGCCTGGGAGGAGGGGACTGGACCTACCTGGACTGAGTCTACCAGGTTGATCTCAGTCTGTGGGGAAGGCTTTGCCCTGGAGGAGATGGGAATGGGGGGCGGGCTGGGGGGAAGGTGAGGGGGGCGGGAGGGGGGAGAACAAGGGAATCCGTGGCTGATATGTAGAACTGAATTGTATTGCAAAATAAAAATTAAAAAAAAAAGAGAGAGAAAAAGAGAAAAAAGTAAGATTATAGAAGTAAGAAAGGGAAAAAGCTCAGAGGTAAAAGGTAGATGGGAAAATTTAAGTTAAGGAAAACTGGCTAGAAACAAGCAAAGCCTAGGCTGGGCTTTTATAAGTAAGAATAAGCCTCCATGTGTGATTTATTTGGGAGCTGGGTGGTAAAGTCTCCAATAGAGCCAAAAGAGAAAAGAACAGAAACAACCAACAGGCCCCATGCTCTAGAGTTCTCTTGGCAAATGGAGGTAATCTCCTGCTATGGTTCTGCAAGCTCTCATGTCCCCCTGTAGTTCAGGCAAACACAGCCCCATGATGCTCAATCATAAAACAGTGTAGAAGAATAATTTAATGCCTATTTCCTGCCACATGGGTTATGGCACATGATGTGAAATCTGCCATATACACCTGTCCAACAACATGCAAACCTGAAATATCTCTACAGCTCAGAAACTACTTTTCTCCCTTGAAATGGAACTTCCCTGAATCAGGTCAAGCCTGGTATCAGAATTTAAAAATATTCTAATCATGTATTGCTGAAGGATGATCCCCATCATTTGTTTCTTTCAGTTTCTAAATTATTTGAAACATTCATAAGACAAATCTGAAAGCTTAGCACTTCTAAAAACCAGACCTTCAGTTTTCTAATCTGTCTTCCCACATCACACTAAAAGCAATGTCTGTGTGTGCACATGGGACACATATATTAAAAGCATCACATCTTCGCATAGCCAGGGCAGTAGAGTCTCCAACTTTTCAGGGAATCCACTCAGGGAGTTTCAGAGTGATGGGCTACAGCACAGGTCACAACATGGACCAACAAAACCACAGACTGGCATATGGTGCATCTCAGTCACAGCAGCTCTGACAGCTCAGCAGAACTGTTTCTTTTCTTCTAGGGTCAGATGTCTTCACATTCACCATGGCATGGTTTGTGGTCTACCTCACAGCCACCTACAGCACAGCCAGAGGAGAATTCTGGAAAAAACCTGCAAGCCACCTCCTGCTGATACTACTAACTGCTATGCCTTCCCCGGGTCCCACATTAGTTAAGGCCACCCAGCTGGGACTCAGGACTGTAGCAGCACCCCTACTGGGTGATCAGAGATCAAATGACACAGACAACAGTGGTCTTCCCAATGTTGCCGTTCCACCCTAGGGACAGACAGAGCCCTAATCTTTGAAATTTGTATTTTACTAGAAATGCTTCCAGTCTCCTAGAGCACTTCCAGTTTCTCTTCCAAGGTACACAGTCGTTTATGTACAAATACTGATTTCCAGTGCAGCCGACCCTTTGCCTCATAGCTGGGAAGTCCTTGCTCACCAAGTCAAGGGATCTCAAATTGTCTGTGTTCCCCACTCAGCTCCCTGCAGCAGCACTCACAGAACAGCACACAAAACCACAGGAGCCCACTCTGATATATAGCCAAGCCTACATCCTGGCCCCAAGAAGAGCCCTGCAACACGTTTGACTGGTAGGTCAGAACAGAGGCACTAATTGTCTAGTGAGGACTGAGTAACAAGAACACCTCCCTTAAGGTTACAGTGTGCTTAAAGACACAGCACAATGGTTCCTGTCCATGCTTTGCACCCCAGACCCAGGCTTTTCTACATCTACAGAGATAAGCATTTCAATAGCACTAGCCCCTGGCTTCAGAAGCTGACCTGCTATCTTCCTCCTGTACACAATGTGGCTACCTAGCACAGCCCATTACAAGTAGCTGAAGTTTTCCTGGTCCTGCCCAGCTCCCACAGCCACTTGGACCCACATAAACACACAGAGGCTTACATTAATTAAAACTGCTCATCCATTAGCTCAGGCTAACTATTGACTAGCTCTTACACTTAAATTAACCCATAATTCTTATTTTTGTTTAGCCACACAGCTTAGTACCTTTTCTCAGTTCTGCCTTCACATCTTGCTTCCTCTGTATCTGGCTGGCAACTACTGACTCTTTCCAGAATTCTCTTCTCTGCTTTTCCCATCTATATTTCCTGCCTGGCTACTGGCCAATCAGCATTTTATTTATTAACCAGTCAGAGCAACACATTCACAACATACAGAGCAATATCTATAGCAATTACACAATGTGGGGTAGAGTTCCACAGGTCAAAGGATGCCCAAAATTTGACAATTAAAGAGAAATTTTAGGACAGGAAAGGAGATGTTTGTTCTGTGGCTTCAACCTAAGCTCAGGTGAACTGAAGGTACCTTTTATCTGGTTGTCACAGGGACTTCAGACAACCAGGAAAAAAAAAAAAACCAGGAGCCAGATCACAACAAGATGAATGATAGGTCTTTCTGCCAACAGAAGACTGGATGATGACTCCATTGCTTTAGGAGTTTTCTTCTGAAATTCATTTCAACCTCTTGCCAATTTAACAATGATAAAAAGTATAGTCTTCACAATTGGTCGAATACTGAGAGAGAAATGGAGCAAGGAAGAATGCCTTTATTGATGAACATTATTGGTAGGTAACACAACTTCCTCAGTGGGCAGGTGGAAAAAAAACACAGCAGTATTAGTCAAGGTTCTCTGTTTGAACGAAACTGGTAGAATAAATCTCTCCATGGTAGAAAGTGGATTTATTAGAATGTCTCGCAGGCTGGAGTCCTGCTAGTCCAACATTGGCTGTCTACCAATGGGAAGTTGAAGAATTCTATAGGGCTTCAATCAATGAGCCCAGATGTCTGAGATGGCCTTCAGTATATTCTAGAATTTATAAGAACTGGGCCCTAGAGAGTAAAGGAATGACCTTCCTAGCCACAACAAGGGTAAGCTGTCAGAGAGAAAGAACTTCCTTCTTCAATATCCCTTATGTATGTAGGCTGCCATCAGAAGGTAGCATCTTATTACCTCAAAAGTTCCAGAGAAATGAAGGGTCTTCCCATTTCAAAACATTTAATTAAGTAAAATCCCTCAAAGGCATATCCTATTCTTTGTGTATTAGTTAATTCCATAGGTAGTCAGTTTGGGTACCAAGAATAGCCATTACAACAACCAAGACAGAAGAAATAGAAAGATTTTTTGCCTGCAGGAGTCAAGGAAAGCATGGGAGTTATTTCCAAAGCAATGTTGTAGCAATGTTGTTCCTAAACAAAGGAAGCATGGGGATTTTATTTAGGAAGTCTGGACATGATCATGGAGCGTTCTCCCTCTTCCTAAGCATGTTCAGTTAGGAAATCCACTTCTGAACATGATCACCGCAGAAAAGCAGAAAAATTGGAGGGCATTCTCACCTAAAAGTCACACAGAAACATATATAAATTATAAAAATGGTGTGAAGCAATGCCTCTGGCATGTTCACAAGGTCTTAGCTGAAAATCAAGGAAATGGCATTGTAAAATTAAATTGCTTTGGAGCCTACGATACCTGTCATACATGACGTTTCACCTAAAAGATAGATGTATCAGTGCCACAATTCTCACAAAAACAAAACACAGGGGACACAAACAGAGAACACATCAAGGAAAAGTCACCTATTAGCACTGTGGTCACTACTCTTAGTTGGATGGCTCTGATGAGCTATTTTGAGCTTAGAAGGAGGCTGCCTTTGGCTCTGTGCAGCCTGGCTCAGAAGAAGGCCACAGCTGCTTTCATTTGGGACAAGCAGGGGTTCATTTTAATTATCCCAGGCTGCTGTCTGTCTCAGGCCCATGACATCACTATAGAGAATTCCATTCTTTCTTTTTTCTTTTTTTTTTAAACCTGTTTTGGGTTTTATTTATGTGGGTGTTTTGTCTGCATGTGATTGTACACAGTACCTACAGAGGCCAGAAGGCAACAGATGTCTGGGACTGGAGTTATACCTAAGCGTTAGCTACCATGTGCATTCTGGAAATGGAACCAGTGACATCTGGAAGAACATCCAGTGCTCTTAACTGCTGAGCCATCCCTCTAGCTCCTCTTTTTATTTAAAATGTATTTCTATACATTTTAACTAAAAGACATTATGTTACTTTCCCCTTTTTTCTCTTCCTTCCAACCCTTCTCAAATACTTCCCTTCCAACAACTTCTTCCTTTTTAATTATGTATGAATAAGTATGCTGAAATAAATGAAGACAACCTGCTGAATCTATTTTTTTGTTGGAGATATATATATATATAAACTTGCAAGGTGGATGATGTTGTAATAGAAAGCATAAGAAAAAATACATCAGTGGCACAGAAGAGGACTCAAACATCTATGTCAAAGATCACTAGGAAAAGTGTTTTCCAATAGGATGCCTTTCAGATATCCATGACTTGATATCCAGGTTCTTTTCATTTTGAGCAGCAAACAGGGCAGTGGAGTAGTCTTATCTGAAACTGATAAAATAACCTGAGTCAAAGTAACTTTGGGGGAAAAACATTTATTTGACTCATATCTTTATGGCACATCCCTATCAAACAAGACCTTTCCATTCATGTTCCCCAAAGCCTCATGTTAATCACAACATAAAACACTTTCAACTTCTTAAATCCCATAGTCTTTAAAAATTCCAACATTTCAAAAACTATATACAATAAGTATAATAACTACATACAGTATATAGGCAATAATTACATCAATAAGGTCTAGTCTATTAACATTTGACAAACTCAGAGCGAATACTCCATTATTTATCTTATTTTGGTGAATCTAAGTGTTGTACCTAATTCAGTTTCTATCCTAACTTGTATTACCAACCAAAAACTAGCTTTTGATATCTCTCAAATTTAAACACTTTACACCTCTTTAGAGAGTTTCTTTTCTGAATTTGTAAACAAGGAAAGCTATAACTATCTAGTATTCAACTCCATCAGCGACCAGAGAAGGAAGTAATCTTAACTAAACAAGCAGGAAGCACAAGCAAGTGACTTCTCAAAAATGTGAGAAATGACAAAAACAGCTGACTGCCTGAACAGTCATCCAAGGTTCATCTGCAGCATTGGGGCATCCATCTTCAGCCTAAAGGCCTAGCATATCTGACAGACTTATCTGTGAAGCAGGATTCTCTGGAGGGCTGTCCTACCTTGTCTTGGCAAAGTCCAGCAGTCTTTTATTTTGTCTCCTGCTTGTCCTATTTGGACAGCATACTGTCAGCAGTTGAATCAAGGGTATTTTCTTGCCCAGTGGCTAACATTTGCCACAAAGAAAGTAAACTCCATAGAGTGTTTTCTTTGATGCCCATCATCTTCTCTTAAGTAGATTGGTGCTGCCAGGAGCAGACACGACTCATTGTCATAAAAGAACCTGTTATTAAAACATCTTAAATGCCATATTCTGTAGATCTCTGAAGTGTTTGAGGATGACCTGTCTATCTAAAATATATCTCTGACTTTGATATGACTACAAGTTTGATTATAATGACTAACTACTAACTTGCATTTCTTTATATCCTAGTTAGTTGGTAATAACAACTTTCAAGGACTAGCAATTTGCATTACATTGTTAAGTGTGATGTATAGGCACATTAACTTTAACAAGATTAGAAATGTATGTACAGTATGTTCTAACAAAAATAATCTTAACTTTGTATCAATATACAAAGATTCATATCAATGTGAAATATTTAAAACTAGTAGTTGCATTTTAAAAGTAGATTCAATAATCTACCTTTTTATCCTATTATTTCTATATCTTTTTTCAGAGTAGATTCAATAACCTACCCTTTTATCCTATCATATCTATCTTTTTTGTCAGAGTAGATTCAATAATCTACTCTTTTATCCTATCATATCTGTGTCCCTTTTTTTCTTTTTTTTCCAACAAGAACCCTGAATCTAATCTCCTTTGTTCAGCTTTTTTTTCCTGACACTACCAATACAACTTGTAACGAACAACTCTAAACAAGGACAAACATCCATAACCCATTGAATGACCAAAAACCACCCACCCCACCTCTTGGGAATGTGGATGTCATGTTCTTAAATTTACTTCCTGCTGTCTGGGGGCAATGACATCTTTAGAGGATCGTGAAAAGAAAAATTTGAGTTAATTGTCAAGTCCCAGAAGAGGTAGATGTATCATTTGTTATCCAGTCTCTGCATAATGGGAAAGTGTAGGGCTTGTGTCAAGTCCTGGCTAGAGTAGTCTGAGAGGCTGGATCATTTCAGCTAGCCACCTCAAAATTGTACTGAACAGTTTGTTGTCCAAAGGCAATCTTTGGGTGGTGGTTGTCAGCTTAGTGGAATTATATTCTATGTGGAATTATCATTGTTGGGTCCCATCACCTTTTTGGAGACTTCAGAAATCACATTAGGTTTTTTAATTGTTCTGGGAAGGAGTTTCTTCCATGACAACAGGAAATAACTGAATTGAATTTGACATGGTGGCCTGTGAGAGGCATCCCAAGGCATTTCCCAATGGCAAAGGGCTACCTTGTCTGTTTCTTGTTGCTATGGGATGGTTTTTCTGTATGCTGTGAATATGTGTTGCTATAATTGGTTAATAAAGAAGCTGCTCTGGTCTATGGCAAGTCAGGTTATAGCTAGGCAGGAAATCCAAGAGAGAGACAGGAAGAAGAAAGGCAGAGGCAGGAGAGATACCAGCATGCCACCCAAGGAGCAACATGCCAGCATTCTGGTAACACCATTGTCATGAGGCAAAACATAGATTAATAGAAATGGATTAATTTAAGATGATAGAGCTAGCTGGCAAGAAACTTAAGCCAATGGCCATACAGTTTATAATTAATATAAGCCTCTGAGTGATTATTTTGTAAGCTGCTGTGGGTCCACAGGCCTGGGTGGGACTGGAGAAACTTCTGGCTACATTTGGCTGCCCAATTTGTTGGCTCAAGTTTCCACATAAAACATGAGAGTATGTGATAAGAGATTCTAAAACAGAGCCAAAAGCAGCTTCCTATTTGATGTCTCAGATGGACTGCGAGATGCCGCAGCATTCGGGCTAGACTGCAGCATGGTGGATTTCCCGTTCGGTACACAAAGGTGTCTCCAAATGGTGCAGTACACTGCATGGTGGATTTAGCCTTTACTCATACAGACAAAAAGGGTTTATGGATCACCTGCATGCTACCTGAAGGCAGCATGGGCCCCAGAGTTGGTGGGGTAAGCATGACTCTCCTGGGTACCTCTGTGATGTTGAAAAGTTGAAGTAGCCTGAGTCAGAAGTCAGAGCTGCTACTTTAATCTTAGCCACGCTGTAGTCTGCAATGACCACAAAAGGATTATAGATACACCAAAGACAGATTCAGATGGAATAAAACCTCTAAGTGGTTTACATTATGTGTAAAAATGTACATAGGCTTGGAAGAGAGAGGAAAAGGAAGACAGTTATATAAAGAAATAGATAATTAAAAAAATAAAATCTTTAAAGAGACAGTAAAGTAATATAAAAAATAAGTGATATAAAGATGGAAATCACACAGAGTCTGGATTATATTGTCTTTAGGATTTCTAATTACAGAAAGACATTTGTTTGTAAAGGCTACTCAGTTAAACCAATATGTATATTTTAAAGCTTTCTTGACTTCAAAATTTGTGTCTAAGGATATGTTGCTTTGGAAAAGAAGTTCTGCTTTTGTTTCCACAGAAGATGAGAACCTGTGGATTCCTTCCAGATTAATATGGTTCCATCAAGGAAGACCCCATGAGAGGTCTCCAGTTGATCCAATATCCAGGACAGTTTCAAGGCAACTGGCTTAGAGAATACAGCCTCACAGACTACTCTAGTCAGGACTTGAGCATAATCCTAAAATTTTCCTTATGTCTCTGTAAGACTACCAGCATCTACAATCAGCAGGAAGTAGCCAAGAAAACTATGCCCACATTCTTAAAAATTTTGGATGTTTGTCTTTTTTAGGGGTTAGTTACAAATTGTTATTGATCATGTCATTTTTTTTTCTAAAAGAGGGGATATGACATAGATATAATAGGATAAAAGGGTAGATTATTGAATCTACTTTAAAAGAGCAACAACTTGTTTAAAATGTTTACATTGCTATGGATTCTGGTTTATTGATACAAATTTAAAGTTAATTTCATTATACTATATATATTTCTACTCTTGTTTAATGTATGCTTATGCAACTCGGTTAAAATTTTAGTGTATAATTAAGAAATATAGATTACTAATTAGTCATCTATGATAATCACACTTATAATCAAGTTAGTTAAGTTTCTTAGATATACATAGATATATTTAAATTAGGTGGGTAATCTTCAAACACTTCAAAGACCTACAGAATATGGCATTTAAAATATTTTAAAAACTTAGACTTTCTGGATAATGAGACATGTCTGCTCCTGGCAGCACCAATTTACTTAAAAGAACATGATGGGCATATGGAGTTTGCTTTCCTTATGGCATAAGTTAGCATTTTGGAAAGAAACTGTTTTTGCCTGGACTGTTAGCAAACTGTTGTATCAACTGCACATCCAGGACCCATGAAAAAATGACCAGTGAATTTTATCAAAACAAGGAAAGATGGTCCTTCAGGTTCCTGCTTCATGGAGGAGACTGACAGACATTCTGCAGGACATAAGAAGAAGTGACTGAGAGACTCTAGTCCTATAGACTGAAGATGGATGCCCCAGAATTGCAGAGGAAATTTAGGTGACTATCTAGGCAGGCAGCTGTCTCTCTCATTTCCAGAATTTTGGAAGATGCTTACAATGCACTTTTTATTTACATAGGTAATATTGTGTCCTTCTGGGGTCTATGATGTAGTTGAAGACTAAATAGTTATAATTTTCCTTAGTTATCATAAAAGATAAATTAGATATAAAAATTTAGACTCACAAATA
This sequence comes from Peromyscus eremicus, assembly GCF_949786415.1. Classification (NCBI taxonomy): domain Eukaryota; kingdom Metazoa; phylum Chordata; class Mammalia; order Rodentia; family Cricetidae; genus Peromyscus; species Peromyscus eremicus. The sequence continues at coordinate 233,223 of NW_026734415.1, forward strand.
ACATAGATGATAGAGTATTTTCTTTAATTTTGCCAAATACAAATACACTAGATATTGTAAATGTAATTCTTGTTTGATAACTGTTCTATTATATGTAATTTTACTATGTTAAAGTTAAAACCTCCCTTTTTGATTACACAGAAAAGGAGAAGTGCTGTGGGATGGTCTTTCTGTATGCTGTGAATACGTGTTACTATCACTGGTTAATAAAGAAGCTGCTCTGGCCTATGGCAAGTCAGGTTTTAGCTAGGCAGGAAATCCAAGAGAGAGACAGGAAGAAGAAAGGTAGAGGTGGGAAAGACACCAGCAAGCCACTCAAGGGCAACATGCCAGTAGACTGGTAACACCACATCCATGTGGTAAAACATAGACTAATAGAAATGGGTTAATTTAAGATGATACAGCTAGCTAGCAAGAAACTTGAGCCAATGGCCATACAGTTTATAATTAATATAAGCCTCTGAGTGATTATTTTATAAGCAGCTTCAAGACCGTGGGGCTGAGTGGGACCAGAGAAACTTCTGGCTATAACTTGTTGATCTATATTCATTAGTTCATTGCCTGCCTTTGTCACACATTCTGCATAATCCAGAAAGGAGGGGCATTCTTTTGAGATTATTCTCAGAATAAAAAATTGTTTCTAGTAATGTCCTGTTTACAAACCCCTTTTAGGTGATCTTGTTTACCAAAATTGAAACATTTGACATTTTGATTTTTCTTCAAGCCTCTGGAAATCACCTCTCCTATCCAAGTATGATTGTGAGATTCAATATTGATTGTATCTCAGATCCATTCCTCCAAGGGTGCTGATCTTGCTTTTAATGTCATAATTACCCTTTTTCATTGTGAATTATCATTTTCAAAAGCCAGAAATTCAATTATCATTTGTCTAGCTTCTGAATTTGGTGTCATTCCATTTGCTGCTGAAGTCAATCTTTGTAAGAAATCAGTGAAGGTTTCTTTTGGGCCCTGTATGACTTTAGTAAATGAATCAATTTTCTTTCCTACTTCTTCAATTCTGTCCCAAGTATTCAAGGCAGCTTTGAGGCACAAAGCCAGGGTGTGGTTATTATATAGAGATTGCCTTTCTACATTAGTATAATCTTCCTCTCCAAGAAGTTGATCTTGGGAGATTTCCATACCTTTATCCCTACTTTATTGTTCAATGGTCTTAGCCTCATCTTTCCACCAGGTCCTCCATTATAATTGAGGACCAGCTTCCAAAACTGAAGCATGAAGCTGTGTGTCTGACTCTTTTACCTTTCCACAAAACTGCTATCTTTGTCTGACCATTTAAAGCCTCACTAAATAGTCCAGAAGAGCCCACTGGACTCAGAAATGAGTGTGCAAGCCTGTAGTAGTAACATAATAGAGACAGAGGCAGGAAGTCCACTGTCAGTTTAAGGAAAGCTTGTTCTATATAGACACACAGACACACACACAATGGCTGTGGATATCGCTCTGTATAAATAAAACACTGATTGGCCAGTAGCCAGACAGGAAGTATAGGCGGGACTAACAGAGAGGAGAATTGAGGGAACAGGAAGGCAGGGAGATGTAAGGTAACAGTAAGCCACAAGCCACATGGCAACTTACAGATTAATAGAAAATGGGTTAATTTAAGATATAAGAACAGTTAACAAGAAGCCTGCTATGGCCATACAGTTTGTAAGCAATATAAGCGTCTGTGTGTTTATTTTATAAATGGGCTGTCGGACTGCCAGGGCTTGGCGGGACCTGGAGAGAAAACTCCAGCTACACACAATGTTGAAGAACAAAACTGAATAACAAAGAGCACAGGTTCAGAACAATATCTCTTTAAATATCATTCCAGGTGTCAGCCACTGGTCCCTGTCATATCATTCTCAGAAGTGGATGTAATAGCCAAGCATGGTAGTAGAGCCAGGCAAATCTCTTTGAATTCAGTCCAGCTTGGTCTACATAGTGAGTATGATAGTAAGACATGTCTTAGTGTCTCTCTCTCTCTCTCTCTCTCTCTCTCTCTCTCTCTCTCTCTCTCTCATAAACATCATTGAATATAATTTTGCATTGGCATTTGAAGAAAGATCTCATTAGACATCTCCAGGTGATCTAGAACTCACAATGTATATTTTAATGGAAATTATATATTGAATATTTTAAATCAAATTCCAGTAAACATTTCATTCTATACCATTGGCACATTATTCAAAGCATGGCAGTTTTCTATACAAGAGGGAGCTTCCGCCAGGCGGTGGTGGCACATGCCTTTAATGCCAGCACACAGGAGGCAGAGGCAGGCGGATCTCTGTGAGTTCGAGGCCAGCCTGGTCGACAAAGCGAGTTGCAGGAAAGGCACAAAGCTACATAGAGAAATCCTGTCTCTAAACAAACAAACAAACAAAAAACAAGAGGGAGCTCCAAGCAATTTTCTTTATATTTACTTATATTTCAAGAAAACTGGAAGTGGGAGAAATTTCATAATCTTTATGTTCCTAGGTTGTTTTTTCTCCATCCCATCATTCTATAAAATCAATATCAATTTTTTTCTTGAACTTTTTCTAATTTAGAAACATTTTAACTTGTTTATTTATAAATTGAGATATTTGCACATTTTGTTTCAATGCTAATAAGACTCCAGCTATGGAAGCTGAAACAGTGCTTATTAAAGTAAATATTCCAGCTACCAGTAACTCAATGAATTTTTTAAAATGTTTTCTAAAATAGTTAGAAATTTTCCAATTATTGTATTGGAGTTTTTGGAAGGCTACTTTTTTTTTAATTTTACTGAGATCAAAAAACAAAAGGCTGTTGGTTCACAATTATAGTATTATTTATTGTGCTATCAACACATTGAGTTAAATAGCTGTTATTGTATGTTACATGAAATAAAGAATGACTATACTGGATTACTAAGTTTTCTATTAATACCACGTAGTGGGCAACTCCACAAGCCTAAGCATAATATGATTGTATCAAAAGTAAAATTAGCAGTGTTTCTCATATTATTTTCTCTATAATGGGTAAGAATCATGTACTGACTTGGATTGGGTTTCTATTGCTGTGAAGAGACACCATGACCATAGGAACTCTTATAAAGGAAAAACATTCAATTGGGGTGGCTTACAATTTCAAAGGTTTAGTCTATTATCATCATGGTGCAACAAGGTGGCATGCAGGCAAACATGGTGCTGGAGAAGGAGCTGGACATGGTACATCTTGACTGACAGGCAACAGGAAGTAGTCTGGGACAATGGGTGTGGCTTGAACATATAGGAGACCTCAAAGACTAACCCCACAGTGACACATTTCTTCCAACGAGGTCATACCTACTTCAACAAAGCCATACCTCCTAACAGTGCCACCTCCTATGAGCTTATGTTGGCCAATTACATTCAGACTCCCACAGGTACTAAGTACTAATTGATAAGTATTTTGAAATTCCTAGTTGTGGGTTTCTTGATTGATGCAATAAGTCAAACCAAGCCAAATTAAAAGTCCAGGTTTAATGAGCAAAGCATCCCTGGGTGATCTCAGGGGAAGAAGATAAATCATATGGCACATCTATAGACCAGATCTTAAATACCCTGTAGGAGAGGTCTCAAGTAGCTCCAGGGGAGGAGCGCTGCTTGGTGGGCTTTCTTTGGACATGGTCTGGAGAAAGCAGCTACAGGGGAGGAACTGCTGCTTGGCAGGTTTTCTGAGGGTGGCGTCTGGATAGAGGGTAGGGCTGAAGAGGAGCTCCCAGCTAAACATTAATGTTCATAAGGAAGTATGATATGTCCTCCTGTATGAGCACACAATGGACCCATACTATTGAGAAAGACTAAAAGTATAAGTTTGTTTCCAAACCATAATTTATTAGACCATGAACTTTTCAGTGGGGCCCACCCAAGTCCCCATGATAAATGTCATGAAGTACTCAGCTTACATTTAACCCAATGTAGGCATAATAATAAGGTTGCTCCTTCTCTTCCAATAGGTCAGGGAGACTAGTGAAGCACTTCTTTAATACCAGCTATGTTTATGGAGATGCCTGTTTTAATAACTTTGCTTCCAATAAATTGTACAGGGTAAATTTTATGTTTTCCATTTGACCAATGAAAAGCTATTCCATTATTAATCCCAAAGCATCTTGATGTATTATTTGTTATTAATGGCTGAGCATATATGTGAATCAGTAGTCTTCCTGTAATGAGCATAGTTTACAAAAATGTCTTTTAAACATGTAAAAATAGCTTAGTCATGAACCCAACTACACCCAAGGATGTACCTGATAACCAGAACCCAGTGACATCACTCACTCAAGATAACCAGACACAGTCCTAGAACTCCATGTTGCCTATTGGACAGTCTATAAGCAGAGGCAAAGAGAAATGCTCTGCTCTGCGCTTCTGGAGAGATGCTACCTTGAACTGCCCTACAGGAGGAGAGTCCCTCCCACAATCACAACTCTTGAATCAGAGACTTCTGTTAGAGACTGGACTTGACTTTCAGCCAAGATACTTCACACAGGTGAGCAGCCTTGAGGAGATAGTTTTAGCACAAGAGTTAGGAATTGAAAGTGGAGTGGGGTGGTGATGGCACATGCCTTTAATCCTAGCACTCGGGAGGCAGAGCCAGGCAGATCTCTGTGAGTTGGAGGCCAGCCTGGTCTACAAAGTGAGTTCCAGGGAAGGTGCAAAACTACACAGAGAAACCCTGTCTCAAAAAACCAAAAAAAAAAAAGGTATTGAAAGTGTAAACCTTGTGTGATGATCATCAGCAGAATACAGTGTAGCCTTGTTATACTAACTACACTTATCTACCTTCTTGCTCACGACATTTCTCTTTTCCCCCGACTTTCTCTCCAGGATTTATTGTCAGCTGTTTACTGGGTCTTTGCCATTCTGACTAACATTAACACAATTCATTTTTTATTAATTTTTTATTTTTTATACCAATCAGTTTCTCATCCCTCCTTTCCTCCCATCCCCTCCCCCTATGTCCCTTTTATACCTCCATCTACTCTTCAGAAAGGTGAAGGCCTCCCATGGGAGTCAACAAAGCCATGGCATATCAAGTTGAAATAGGATCAATCTCACCCCACTGCATCAAGGCTGAGTGAGGTGTCCCATCATAGGGAAGAGGTTCCAAAAAGCCAGCACATGTGCAAGGGAAAGATTCAGGTCCCAATGCTAGGGGACCCACAAACAGACCAAGCTACCCAACTGTCACCCACATGCAGAGGGCCTAGGTTGGTCCCATGCAGACTCCTTAGCTGTTGGTCAAGAGTCCATGAGCTCCCATGGGCAGAGATCAGCTATCTCTGGGGGTTTCTCCATAATGATCTTGACAACCCCCCCCCCCCTTGCTCATAAACTCCCTCTTCCCTCTCTTCAACTGGGCTCCTGGAGCTCGGCCCTGTGCTTAGCTGTGGATCTCTGCATCTGCTTCCATCAGATACTGGATGAAGGTTCAATGATGACAATTAGGGTATTCACCAATCTGATCACAGGAGAAGGCCAGTTCAGGCATCCTTTACCAACAGACCAAAACCACAATCTATACAAACAGGAACAATTTATAATATTGACAACCTTAATAATTCTGATAATAGCCAATATAACTAATTTTTAAAATGCAAAATAGTAAATGTCTTAAGAGAACAGTTATAAGTTTGTGTGCCTCATAATATTTCCAGTTTCACTGAGAAGCTTACCTATGAGGATTAGCCAGGCTGTCCCAGGAACACTCCAAGACTTTTTACATAGCAACTTTTTATATTTTTAATTGTGAGCCTAGCCTTTAATAGTTAAGCCATCTCTCCAACCTGACTCCAGCAATTTCTAATGACTCAGAAGGCAATAGTGGCCCCATGAAAAACTTTGTAAAGCAGCTGGGCACCAAGAAGTATTTGGAAGGCCCTTGGTCTCAAAAAAGGATCTAGAGAGTGGCCTAGAGGTAAGAAATCACAAGGCAATCTGGTAGTGAGAAAGTCCTTAAAAAGGGGAAGTTGACATCTGTCTCACATTCCCTGCATCAGAGGTTCACCTGTATGACCATGGTGAGCTATTCCTGGGCTGTTTCCACCATCCTGCCACTCCTGACAGCTACAGTGACAACAGTATGACTTCCACCTCTTGGTTTCATCATCAGACTTGGTTGACTCCTTGCTCAGCAAGTCTCAGGTCCTGGAATTCTCCAGAGATCAGTTCCAAGGCTGCAAGGGATCAGGCAGGGTGAAGCTCCAGGACCACCTCCCTCAGCTCCACAGATATTCAAAGATAGGAGAGAAAAGAGCTGAGTTGGTGAGCAGACCCTGAAAGCGTGTGTATCCCACCTTCTGCCCTCTCTTTGACAAGCTTGAATATGGCCTACTAAACACACCTTCTCCTTAAGGCAAACAGCAAAATTCCTCCAATCATCTCAAGCAAAAGAATCTTCAGGTGCACCCCAAGGGAAGTCCCTCACAGAAACAACCACACAACCAACATGCTCACAGACATGCCACCTCCCTGGAATGCCCTTCCAGACATTCCTTTAGCCTGAACCCTGAGGACCTGGGAATCCTGTGGTGACCTAGAATCCGAGGAATGAGACAGAATGGAGACTGCTTGGCAGCTAAACTGGAGAGCTGCTCTAATATCAAGGCCAGTGGAGACAGCAGGAGGCATTCACTGAAACCACAAGGTCCTGGAAGTAGAGACCTAGTCCTCCAGAGAAGGTATCCTACAGGAGCTGGAAACCCAAAGCCAGAGCAGGCAGGGTAGGCAGACCCTAACCCTGAAAGATCTCAGGTGAAAGAGAAAACATGGATAGCAGACATGTTAACATAAGGGGTGTGTGTGTGTGTGTGTGTGTGTGTGTGTGTGTGTGTGTGTGTGTGTGTGTGTTGGGGGGGGGCGTCTAATGGAGCCCTATCCCTAGACAAAATCCTACAGGAAACAAAGAACTTTGGAAAGAGGGAATATTAGCCGGGCGGTGGTGGCGCACGCCTTTAATCCCAGCACTCGGGAGGCAGAGCCAGGCGAATCTCTGTGAGTTCGAGGCCAGCCTGGGCTACCAAGTGAGTTCCAGGAGAGGCACAAAGCTACACAGAGAAACCCTGTCTCGGAAAAAAAAACAAAAAACAAAACAAAACAAAAAAAAAAAAAAGAAAGAGGGAATATTATTCTTTCCTAGGCATGAGCCTCCTAGTACATTATCCAAAACAAAGTGGTATTCCCTGAAATCATATAAATACATGAAATACCAAATGGACTGAGCAGCTTATATTTAAATATTAATTGCATAGATATATAAATATATATGCAATAAAAATAAAGAAAGAGAGACAACCAACTTGGGACAGAGTAAGTAGAGGGCATGAAGTGACTGGAAAGAGGAAGGAGAGGGGAATTGTTATGTGTTTATATTTTAAATATTAATTGTGGGGCATAGAGATAAATAGAGAATTCTCAGAAAATAAAACAAATAGATGACAAACAATTAAAAGTGTCAAACATACTTAGCTATTGGGTAAATGCAAATTACAACTCTGTCCCTGTGGAGGTTGCTGTTAAATCTTCAGCTATATATTTCAATTGTAATACCAATAACGTTCATGAAATCAATAAAATTCCATGGGAATGGCAATGGATAGAGAGGGTGTAGAATGCACAAATTAAAAGATTAAAATGGCCCATGGGGCGTTAAAGTGGAATGGGGCAGTGGAGGTAGGTCATCAGAGGGAGAAGAAAGAGATAAAGAAAACAAAAGACCTCTCAAAAAAACATATGGAAATTTACTATACTTTAATAAAACTAACATACACTCACATGCAGAGACACACAAACACACACATAGAAAGGGATGTTAAGAGAGAGGAAAGAGAGGGAGAATTAAAATGGAGTTGCTCTGAAACAGAGCAACCATGCCCCTACTAGACCCCAGAGGGTGACAAATAAAAACTCTGTGCTAAGTATGAGTTACTTCTTTTGGAGTTCTTGGCAATTAGGTCCCAAAGACTCCTCTAACATTACACCAAATTGCTCTTGATTATCCTACAGAACTTGATGGTAAGACTTTATTACTAAAGACACCATATGTTTGAGTCATAGAACATGGCAAAATCAAAGGGGTAAAGAAACAGAAGCTTTATCCCTACTGGTTTGCTTTCATAGTGCTGGAAGGTGTTATACAAGTTACTGGAAGAGACAAGTAATAATCACCATGCCAAACTACAAACACTTCAAGCTACAGTAATGACTGACCTGGCAAGACCTGCCCACTGGTGCAACAGTAACACGAATATCATGGGAGAAAGCAATGACCTCCTGACTGTATCTGAGTCCCTCTCCACAGCATGAAACACATACCTGGCACCATTATCAGACTAAGAACCTAAAAATAGACAAGTCACAAGCCTTAAGGAAGAATGTATTACTATTGTGCTACTAAGTGGACATAGAATTAAACTCACTTAAAATAACTTGCCATTATATTCACAGCTGAATGGACTTCCCATCCCTCAACTTAAGTGCTTCTAATTAAAGTAGACTATGGTTGACATGGTGATACATATCTGGTCAAGGTGCAGAGAATAAACAACTGGGGAATGCTCAGTCTTAAAGCAACAGATATAGCTCAATCCCCTCCTAAGTCTCAGGGATCATTGTGGAAGATGTGGTAGGAAGAACATAAAAGGCAGAGGTGTGCTCTCTTCTCCCAGATGCAATTCCCAGAGACTTGTCTCTAGTGCTGGAACAGATCACCAGCTGAAGCCTCCCTTTCCACTCCCTGTCCACATATCCTGTGGATCCCACAGACCATCCTCTCTAAATCTCTCTCCCCACACTCATTGCTGCATCCCAGCCACCAACACCAGCAGGTATTCCCTGTGAACACACCAGCAGAGCAGGCCAATAAATCAGGTGACACACAGTCATCACACTATCTCAAGATCCAGAGATGAAACAGAAACCAAGGAACATACACATACCCAATAAGGACAAACCCAGACCTATAATCATCCTGAACCCAGATGCCTAGAACCCAACACAGGAACATAATCAGTAACAGCCAAGGCTTTATGCATCCATTAGAGCCCAGCTATATGAAGATGATAGAGGTCCTTAAAGAGGAAATGAATAAATCCCCTAAAGAAAGCCAGGAAAACATAAACCAACCATAGGGGAAATGAATAAATCCTTCAAATAAAGCCAAGAGAAAGGAAACAAACACTTGAAGGAAATGAATAAAACTGTTCAAGACCTGAAAATGGAAATAGAAGCATGAAAGAAAACACAAACTGAGGAACTCTGGCAATTAAAAGTTTAGGACTGCAAACAGAAACTACAGAGGCAAGCTTCACCAACAGAATGCAAGAGATGGAAGAGAGGATCTCAGGCTCTGAAGACAAGACAGAAGAAATGGGAACATCGGTCAAAGAAAAGGTTAAATCTGAAGACATTCCTGACACAAAACACCCAGGAAATCTAGAATATTACAAAAGAACAAATATAAGAATAAGAAAGAACAGAGGAAAAAGCGGAAACACACCTCAACAAAAAGGGCAGACTTTACCTCCCGGAAAAGGGTTGGGAAAAGATATTCCCAAGCAAATGGACCTATGAAGCATGCTGGTGTAGACATTTTATTATCTATCAAAATATTCTAGTCTTCTAAATAGCTTCAAAGGTAGACCAAAATCCAGAATTGTATTTTATTCTTAGTTATGATAGTCTGTTTTCACCCTGATGATCTAGATATATACTTTGCTAAAGTATATGCATATAAGTATAAAGGTATATACTTTGATATTAATATCACCACATTAGTACTATGTTTTATAATTTGCTTACATTATATCAAGAAAGTTGAAAATAGCAACAAAATGTATATCTAAAAATAGTAGCTCAAGAGTCTTATAAGGTAAAAATAAAAATTGCTATTTACACATTTTATGTACCTGTACTGCAATTGTCTGAGTACTTAATGGCCAAACATTAAAATTCACATTATCCAAGAAGAGATCTTAATTTGATGAGCAAAGTGAGAAGCAAATGTTACTTAACGTTATTCCACACCAGAAACAAACATTGCTGCTTTAATTAACATGTAGAAATTGAAATCATTCTCTTGAAAAATGTTTAAGTATCTACACAATAACCTACAGAACAATGTGATCAGAGAGGACAAAAACAGAAAAATTATGTCATCAGTAATGATTTTAAAACAGCTTGATTCTGAAAACATTTAGGGTATCTGTATGTACACATGATCACCTGTATATGAGTACAAAAATAATAAAACCCAGAGGCAATCTACATGGTTATATACTGTGGAACTGAATAAAAGTTATGCTGGGCTGCATTAAGTCCTAGGATGGCAGTGCAAACCTATGTATGCTTAATGCATTAAAAATAGACAGGCAAGACCATCTGAGTCAGATCCTTAGCACATATGCAAATTATTCTCACAAACAAATAAAGTAATAAACCATAGGAGAGCTAAGGAGCTGCCTCAGACAATAAAGGCAATTGCAACCAAGGCTAAAGACTAGTCTAATCCACAAGACTCAAATGTCAGAAGGAAACAAATTCTCTATACTTGTCCTCCGGCCTCCACAAAAGCACTGTGGAATCTGTGTGTATGTGAACAGTAGAACATTCAACATATGTGTTTACATCAATGGCACAAGTGGTGTGATTTTGTTCTTTCGTTCCCCTAATGATAGGACACTTTGGGGTACCCTATAGACATTGCTGCTAACTGACTTCTGCTCCACTAATTTACACTTAATCATTCCTATTAATGCTCTTAATTTAAACGGCTCTTCTGAATCTTATTCCACTCTAATACTTCAATCAGTTCCCACATAAGTTCCAAAATTCAACTTGCCTTGTAGCAACAAAATTCTCTCATATTAAATGAACTCCTAGACATTTTCCCCTCTCACTGTTCCTGATCTTTAATTTTTCTTTTTATTTTGTGTGTGTATTCATACAAAGGTGCACATGTGTGTATGGGGTACTATGTTCATGAGGGGACCAGAGGACAACTTTGGGTGTCCTTCCTCAAGTGTCATCCTGAGACTTGCTGGAGAATAAAGATCATAGCGTTTGATACCTGAAGCAGGTCACACCTGTTGTGTGATATTTGTTTGTGTTCTGTCAAATAATGCTTGCCTGGAGATCAGAGGGTGGAGCTAGCCATGAGTTAACTATAGGGGCCAGGCAGTGGTGTCTCACACCTTTAATCCCAGCACTTGGGAGGCTCACACCTTTAATACCTTTAATAGCAATAGGAGTCTAATGGCTTTGATCCCAGCACTTGGGAAGCTTGTCCCTAGAGCAGGTCCTACGCACACCCGAAATTTCCCTGTTTTATATATTTGAACAAAATTATCAAATTGTTTAAAAGCGAAACTTAAGAAAAGACAAAAATACAAGGTGCTTTTGTAACCAAATCTTCCAAAGTCTTGGGAAGAGGATCAAAGTATTTGAAAAGAGTAATGCTAAAAGATAAAGTAATTATGAGGACTCAGATATTTATTTGTTTTTTTGTGTGTATTGTATTATATTATTTGATTTGATTTTCAGGCAAGTTCTCACTACACAGGCCATGCTGGCTCTAAACTCATGGTCCTTGTCCTGGTTGATTTTCCTCAACATGACATAAGCTAGGGATATTTGGGAAGAGGAACTTCAACACTAGGGAGGTTTCTTATTAAGATTTATGAGGGAGGGGCCAGCACACTGTGGAGCTGTACTATTCCTGGGCAGATGGTAATGAAATACTTGAGAAAGCAAACAGAATATTTGGATGCCTGTTTGTTTTCTAATGAGAGGGAGAAAGAAGGGGTGTGGATTTGGATGAGAGTGGAAGATCAGGCAGGGGTTGGGGAAGGGTAATCATAATTAAAATATGTTGCATGGAACTCTATTTTCAATTACAAAAGGAAAGGAAAGGAAAGGAAAGGAAAGGAAAGGAAAGGAAAGGAAAGGAAAGGAAAGGAAAGGAAAGGAAAGGAAAGGAAAAAAGAAAGAAAACTGAAGAAGCCAGGAAGAACAAGCCAGTAAGCAGCGTTCGGCCAGGTCTCTATTTCAGGTCCCTCCTCTCGGCCTCTACCTTCAGTTCCTGCCTGGTTGCCTGCATGATGGATGTGAACTGGACCTGGATGCCAAATAAACCCTTTCCTCCCCAAGCACTGAGTGAACTCAGTGAGTCTAAAATGAGCCCAGGAAGTAGAGAAGAGGAAACAAAAGGAGGCAGGGGGACAGAAGGGGAGGAAAGAAGGGGTGGATTTCATCAAGGTACATTCTATTCATGTATCAAATCCTCAAATAATGAAGGGTGGCCAATGTAGGGCTAACAAACCCAAACACAAATATTCTGAGTCAATAACACTGAATTTCTCAACATGATTGTGGTCAGTGATGAGCCTAGGTAGAACAAAAGCAAATGCAGCACCCATAGCACCCATAAAGTAAATGAATGTTTCTTAAACAGCTTTCCTTACAAGGAGCACAACCTGTTCTCAGGGGCCTAAAAGAACACAGATTGGGACTGCAGGAAACTTTATTACTTTTTTGGATTTGTCTGGATCTTCCTGGTACATTGTTACTGCTACAGAAAAGTAATAATAGCTTCCCTTAACATAAACCCACATGTCTCCATACTTCCACAGGACTGAAGATGTATCCTCCCTTAAGTAATCCATATTCAAAAATATAAAAAATCCATACTTTCAACTGAAGAACAAGAAATGTCCATCCCAATGATTGTCTACTTGCAAGCAAGAGCTACATTTGTTAGCAGATTTCACATTTGCTGCAATATACAATCATTAATTTAGACATATATTAGGAGAGAAAATAACTGCAAGATAAATGATATTTTACTGGACACACACTGTAATCCCAGTTCTTGGAACGCAGCAGGATTATCCCAAGGGTGAAACCAGCCTGGTATACATAGATGAATTCCAGAAAAGCTACCCAGCAAATAAGCTCAAATATATCAATTAATTCAATAATTAAAATTTTATAAACAGGGTAAATATAATTTAGCTAAAATATTTTTTAGACTTTGTGACAAAAAAAGAAAGACACTTCCTTACACTCAGTCTCAATACTTTCCCCAAGAAAAGCCTGAGGCTTTATTCAAAGATAGGATACATGAAACAAAAAAGCCTTAAAAATGAAGAAATGAAGTCATCTAACAGCACAATTATCCTACTGCAAGAAAACCCACAGAAGGAGTAACAATTAATATAAAAAAAAAAGTTAAGCAGTGAGATTGATCTATTTACTGAAATCACACCAAAGAAAAAATATTTTCAAACCTCAGACAAGTATTTCTAAGGAAGGAAGCAGCTCAGTGGTAGAACTTCTGCCTGGCATGATGCCTGCCTGGGTTTCACACAAAACATGAAAATTATCTAGACTAATGGAGAATCTAAGATATGCAAAAAAATCATAATTGTAAAAGCAAATAAACTTTTCAGAAGGAAAGCTGAGTGATCATCATGATTTAGAACTAATTTGTATAGACTTGGGCCAAAAACAGGCAAAAAGTAAACAGAAATCACACAGGTCTGCATGACAAGATTATTCCTCCACTCTGAAACAAACCCTGCAGGATGAACAAAGGAGCAACATTTTCACATTTTACTTGTTTAATCATCAGGCTGGACGGTGGCTTGTGTGGGGGTAAGAGCATCAAGACAAGGCCATCCTCAGGTGAATGTAGAATTCAAGGCCACCCTGGACTACTAAAGACCACTTTGCAAAACAAATTAAGTCTGGCCTGAAATTTTTGGCCACATATGTTATTCAACTTCTGGAAAGCAAAAGCAACACTGGCATTTAGTGGTCATATAAGAAAGATTTTAGCCATATGTGGTGGCACACACTTTATTCCCAGGGCTCCAGAGTCAAAGGCAAGCAGTTTGAAACTTCTTTTATTTAATTTTTTTTTTTTTCATTTTTTAAGACAGGGTTTACCTGTGTAGCTTTGGAGTCTGTCCTGGAACTCACTTTATAGTCCTGGCTGGTCTCTGTACTCACAGAGATCCACCTACCTCGGCCTCCTGCCCAAGTGCTGGGATTAAAGGCATGTACCACCACCGTCTAGCAAGTTTGAAACTTAAGTGCAAAACATTAGGTAGATGTCTTTGCCACACACAGGACAAAGTTGTCAATTTAAGATGCATACCAATTGTAACACCATCCATTGGTATAGGCTGGTGACAGAGAAGTCCTTAAACTTTAAAAAATACAGAATATTTGTAGGAGCAAATAATCCCTCTAGTGTGAATATTCCACATATCAAGTTGAGAGTTCCTCCTTCAGTGAAACTCTCTAGAGCTGCATTTAACTAGTTTTACTTAAAATCCCATTTTCTCAGCTCCATCTCCTAACTGCTATGGCTCAGAGTAACTCAGATGGTGTTGAGTAGCTGTACTGAGCTCTTCTTACTACAATCCTGATAAGCAGCCAAATTTGGATACCATTACTCCACACTTGTTGAGATGTTTTTAAATCCTCCATATCAACATCCACAAATGTGTGTTGGCACAATGGATGTGAACAAATGCTCTCAGTCTCTGCAGCCTTGGTTATAAAGCTCTCATTGGCTGAAACACTTTGCTTTCTAATTCTACAAGAAGAGGTGAACATAGTCCTTCAGATATGTCACTAACATTCAACTACCCAGAGGACTATATGGCATATATCCACAGCACTCAGAAGTTGGGAGGAAAACTGCCATGAATTGGTGACCAGCCTGGGCTAGATAATAAAACAACAAAATTAAAATTCTATTCAGGATAGTAAGACAAGGCCTAAGAATTTCAAGTCACTGAAAAACTCTTCAACCTCAGAATGGCCTGAGTTGAACAACATTTTAACTACAGCACTCTGGTTCCTGTAAGGGAAATAATATTTACAAACCTGTACTGCAACTATGGAAATCAAAATGGCAGTTCCTCATAAAACTGGGAGTAGATCTACCCCAAGATGCTGCTATACCACTCTTGGACATATAGCCAAAGGATGCTTCATCCTACCTCAGGGACACAAGCTCAACTATGTTCATTGCAGCTTCATTCCTAATACCCAGAAACTGAAAACAGCATAGATGTCCCTCAACCAAAGAATGGATAAAGAAAATGTGGTATATTGATACAATGGAGTGTTACTCAGTTATTAAAACAAGGACATCATAAAACTTGGAGACAAATGGATGGAACTAGAAAAAAAAATCATTCTCAGTGAGTTAACTGAGACACAAAAAGACAAACATACTATTAACTCACTTCTAAGTGGATATTAGCTGTAAAGTAAAGGATATTCATGCTACAATCCACAGACCCAGAAAGGCTAATTAACAAGGAGGGCTCCATGGGGAGACACATGGATCTTCCTGGAAAGAGGAAACAGAATAGATTTTCTGGATAGACTAGGGGTGGGTGGGGATGGGGACAGGAGAGAGCAGGCTGCAAGGAGAAATGGAGGTAGAGAGAATGGGGAGACTACTGGATGGGAGACAAACTGTGCCAGGAAAAGTGTGATCTTGACCAATGTTACCCAGCTACCTATGATTCTATCTGTATAGAAATTAAATAAACACAGATTTCACAACTTCCAAAAAATTAACTCAACGTGACCCTTAAACTGTTATGTTTCTGACCCTCAAGCTACTGGTATTTCTTCCAAAGACAGAAGCCCCATGCTCTAATGCTTTCTGTATGTAGATGTGATCTCTGCAGCCCCTTATGGCTCCTTGTGGTTTCAGGTAAACACAGACCCACTGATGACCAAACTCAAAACAACACAGAAAAATAATTTAAAATCTGGTTCCTGACACATGGATCATGGCACAAGATGTGGAATCTGTCCTATCCACCTACCCAACACCATGGACACCTGAGAAATCTCTGCAGATCAGAAACTCCCTTTGTCCCCTGGAACTGAACTTCACTGAATCACACCATGGTGGCTGGTGGTAGCAGAGTTAGAAGCACTCTAATCATGTATTGCTGAAGGATGATCCACATCACCTCTTTCAACCACTTCCTAAACTATTTGTACCATTTAGAAGATAAATCTGAATGTGGAATGCAATATTCAGAACTTCTAGGAACCAGACCTTTACTTTTTCCAACTTCTTTTCCTACCAAACAACACAAGCAATACTTGTGTGTACACACTGGATAGTGATATCACAAGCATCACATCCTCCAATGCCAAAGTTAAACAGCCACTCCATCCCCAGGAAATCCCACACAGGGAGGCTCAGAGGAAAAGGACCAATGCCCAGGTCATCACAAGGACCAACAGAACCACAGACTGATGGTCCATTCAAGTCCCAGCAGAAATGACAGCACAGCAGACCTGCTCTGAACACCCCACACTCACCATGACATTGCTTGTGATCTTCCTTACAACTCCCTACAGCAGAAGCAGAGAAGAATCCTGGAAAGAACCTGCAAACTAGTACTGCTATTGCGAAGCTTTGCCAGAGTCCTTCATTAGCTATGGCCACCCAGCTGGGCGTCAGAATGGATGAACAGAGATCAAATGACTCAGGCAGCACAAGTGTTCCCAGATCTACACTTCCAGCCCAGGAAACAGAGCCCTAGACTGGAAAGTTTGTGTTTTAGCAGACATTTTTCCACTCTCCTGGAGACCAACTCTTGCTTCTTAGCTAGGATGTCTTGCATCCAAACATAGGTCACATTCAAACAGTGACTGTTGTTAAAACAAAAAAGGGGCCATAAATTAGAAAACAATGAGGGGTCATGGTAGGGCGTGGAGGCAACAAAGACTCTGGATGTGATGTAGTTTTTATCTCAAATAATTATTTGAAAAGTTGAAACAGGCTTTAGGGCCATATGCTCCAGAGACTAGGGATTTATATGAGAGCATTCCAGGGATTACTCACACCTTTTCTCTCCCCTGTAGCATGAAACTTAAAAGTTCTTATTAATAAAAACAAACCCAGCACCAGGTATTGGGGTGAATGCTGAATGATCAGAGAGTCAGAACCAGCTACAGCCACCTCACCTTGCCAATTCCTTAGCTGATCCTGTTTCCTCAGACTGAAAGCCTTTGAGTCCTCATCCAAATGGATCTCAGCTGAACTGATTCTAAAAGCCTAACAGCTTAACCTCCCTAGTTCCTGGTTTTCACACCTTATATACCTTTCTGCTTTCTGCCATCACTTCCTGGGATTAAAGGCATGAGTCACCATGCCTGGCTGTTTCCAGTGTGGCTTTGAACTCAAGTCATAGGATTAAACGTGCGTGTGCCACCATTTTCTGCCCTCTATGTCTATCTAGTGGCTGTTCTGTCCTCTGACCCCAGATAAGTTTGTTAGGATTCACAATATATTGGTGGACACAATATATCACAACATTCCCCTGTACATCTTAACTCTGGGAAATAACAGTTCTGTTCGGCAGGGCCACAACGTTTTACAAAGATCCTCTATTTTGGTTCAACTAGTGTAACTGCAGGAATTTGATTACCTGATAAGGTCAGTCCTTTACCCAGATTCTTGACTGGACTCTGTGAACCTCAAGAAATGGCCTGTTTGATTACCTGACTCCATCTCGCTAAAATCAACTACTGCCAAAGCAGGAAAGCTCTCACCCTCCTTCCTGCATTCCTTCTCTGTGCTGTGACTACATCAGCCTCAGAGTTGGTCAGGGAACTCAACTCTTGCACAGGTCCTTCTTCATTTGTAACTCCCCAGTAAGTCAGAGACATTGGAGGACACTCATTCCCTGGTCTCTTATCCTTCTCACTGACCAGTCAAGGCCCAGCCTGGAAGAAGTTGCAGGACTGCCTTCCCAGCATGGGGCAGCAGAGGCAGGATTAGGTATTCAGAGTAATTCTCAACTCAGCTCCAGGCAAGCCTGGGCTACAGGACATATTGTTCTAAACAGAAATAAATAAATCAATAGCACTTGAGAAAAAAGGAATGACATTCTTAATGATCAAGAAACATTGGAGAACAGAAACAAATAGAGATAAGAGCAATAATGCACATAATTAAGAAAATATTTTAAAAAAATGATACCAATAAGGTCGTTTTAAAATGATAAAAATAATATATTTACAAGATTAAATGACATAGCTATATTGACTTTGAAATAGAGTAGGTCCTTACTTAATAGAGGGAAGACCATTAATAAGAGACTGATTGATCTTCCCTGTAAGTACATGTTAGCTACTGAGATCAGCAACCTGACACACAGAGTTACAGACAATGGTCTATTTCTCAAGTCTCTAAGCTGACTTATTTGTGTGAATCAGGAATGAACATATCTGCACAGGAGAGTCTCCTAATGCAAATTCAATATTCACTACCTCAAGGTAACTTTCTCAAATTGTACACCCACCAACCTGGTCTGTCTTGATTCACATGACATGAATTAATACATGCTGGGAAATTATGAATTAACTCCTCCTGCCACTTTCAGGTCCTTTTGCATGATGGCGACTCCAGCAGCTGACTGCCTACCCTGTTTCCTCCTGCAGTGTACACAATAAACTATTCCTCCTAATCTGGTCTGAAGGCAGAAGCCATGAACCACATGCAAATCCTTTTCCTGTAACTGCAATAGACAGTCCACTACATGACTCAAATGGAGAACTTTAAATTCTGAGGTGGTAGTCATTTAATTTAAGAATTTTGGAGGTGTAATACAGGACAACAAGATCATTGCCCTGGAGTGCAACAGTCTGAAATCAAGTCTACCTGAGTCAATAGAAGGGAGCTTGTCTCAGAAACATTTTGCTAAAGGCTGGAAATGCAGCTGCTCTGGAAATACTTTGTCTTCCCAGGGAGAAATCACTCCACACATTTAGGAGATTAATAAAGAAAAGTCTCTTTAATGATAGCATGCTTCTATCTCTGTCTAATGCTCACAGAGGAGCCAGCCTGGACAGACTCTGCATTCCACTTATGCTGTCATCCTTAAGATTCTTTTAGGTTCATGCTCTAGGTTACACTTTGAACAACATATATAGGGATGGGAGACTGCAAGTCTGAACACTTAGGCAGATGGGAGACTTACACAGCAAAGATATCATCGGATTTATTTCTGAAGTACACCAGTGACCTGATACAGCAGGTCATTCTTCAGTGACAGGGTCCTGAGGTTAAAGTGCCAGAAAATGAGAAAGACAGGAAAAGTAGAAGGTAGAAAAGATAAAAGCTGGGGTGGGGAGGTCTTGCACAAGCTATGTCTCATGCCAAGTAAGCACTTAAGAACAATAGCATCATGTATACACTTCCAGGGGGAAATGGAAGGAACTTCTATGAAGTCAGCAGAAACTGTCATACAAGGGGACAAATTCAGGAGGAGTCTAATCAAATAATACTGCACAAGGGGACACAGTATCTTAAGGACATTACTGACTCAGCCTACAGTGGCCCTGGGACTGACAACCACAGCTCCATGTGGTGGGAAGAGTTGGGTTCTCAGGATCTGAAGGAACCCCTCCTCAAAGGCCCTGGCCCCAGACCACTACCAGCTCTATATTCCTGGTTTTAGAGAAGAAGCTCTGTTTTGTTCTCAATATATCAAGGCCTTAGGCCAAGCTCCCATGGACTAGGCCCCAGGCTGTTAATCCCTCTCCCAAGAATGTTCTTCCTCCCTGTCTGAGGGCCTAAATGAAAGCCTTGCTTGACCAGGCCAGTCCTTAACACACCAGGGTTTTACTTTTCCAATAGTTGTCACCTGGTGTCATACTGCTCATCTCTCAGAACTAAGCTTTTCTCAAGAAGAGTAGAAATGAAGGCACACCAGGCCTTAAGGGAGGTTGTGACCCTGTAATGTCTCCTTGAGCAGCTTTTTAAGAGGCCTGTTCTTTGATACAGACATGGATCTAGTGGCTGGTTGTCAGTCAGGGGAGTCTCCTTTGTGACTGTTTGGAGCCAAATGTCTGGACAATCCTGGTCAAAAAAATGTATCTCATAGCATCCTTATCTCTACCAGGCCTGGCTAGCATAGACTTACATTTGGGGTGTTTTAGAGGCAGTCCTCCCTTAGCTAAATTCTACTTTTCAGACTTACTACCTACTAAGCATTGGTAAATCCTTTATAGCACCAATTCTACTCTACTGTTCATCACAGCGAAGTAGAGGAGTGCTACCCAACACAAGAGATGCCTTTTACAACCTCCACAAAATTAACTGTAAATGATCTTACAGGCAAAGGTTAAATGCAAAGTGCTGAACGTCTAGAAGATACTGGAGAAAGTAGACCTCTCTAAGTTTGGAAACCTGCCTGCCATGGATGCTCCAAAAGCATGGTGTTGTTGGCTACTAACATGTTTCTACACACAGCTCCCTGTTCCCAATGTTCTGCAAAGAGGCACCCACAGAGCAAAGTTATTCCAAGGCTTGTGCCACCGTTCAGGGAGTGCAAGGACCACGTGGGAACTCACAGAGCAGGGAATTTGGCTGCAGATTCACACCCAGTCCTGAGGAGGACCCTCCACACTTGCTCCAGCACGTTCCCATCTGCTCTTCCCCATCTGGGGACAGGAGCTCATCGCTCACCATGGCATGGCTTTCCAGCTCTTCCATGGCCCCTCACAGCTCCCAGCACCAGCACTCACAGCACAGCACATGAAAACATTGGCGCCAGCTCCTCTGCAAAGCGAAGCCCTCCGACTCCCGGAAGGGCACTGCACCGCTTTGACTGGCAATTCAGCACCGAGGCCCTGATTGGCTAGTGAGGCCTGAGTGACAAGAGCACCTCCCTTAGGGTTACAGTGCACTTAAAGAAACAGTACAATGGTTGCTGTCTCCGCCTCCCTCCCCAGACCCAGACCTTTTCCAGATCTGCAGAGATATTCCTTTCAATATCACTTGCTCTGGCTCCTACAGCAGCCATAGGCACTTCCCCTTCTTCCTCCAGAACACAACGTGACTAATTTGCACAGCCATTTCCTCAATGTGGAGTGGAGTGATTCCCGTCCCAAAGGTGGAAGGGTGCCCAGAATACTCACAATTTTAAAGAGAGATTTAAGGACACAAAAGGAGATGTTTGTTCCCTGGCTTCACACTGAGGTGAGGTGAACTGAAAGGCCTTTTACCTGTTAGTCACAGGCACTTCAGAGAACAAGGGGAGATATGCAGGGACCAGATAAAAACACATGATGATAGATTTGTCTTCCACCAGAAGACTGAATGATGGCTCCATTGCTGTCGAAGTTTTCTTCAGAATTCAGGACAATGTCTTGACAAATGAATAATAATAAAAAGAGTAGTCTTCAGGGTAAGTTGAATAGTTAGAGAATAATGGAGCTAGGAAGAATGTCTTTGTGAGAACTATTGTTAGCCAGCACATCTTCTTCAGTGGGCAAGTGAAAAACAAACAAACACGACTGCATTACTCAAGGTTCTCTTCATGAGCAGGACTAGTAAAAACCATCTCTCCATGTGTGTAAAAAGTGAATTTATTAGACTGTCTCCCAAGCCGTGATCCAGCCAGTCCAACAATGGCTGTCTACCAATGGAACATTAAAGACTCCAGTAGATGTTCAGCCCATGAGGCTGGATGTCCCAGCTGGTCTTCAGTATACACCAAAATTAACAAGATGTAGGCTCCAATGCTAGTAAAGGAATAAACTGAGTAGCCAGAGCTGGGGCAAGCAGGCAAAGAGAGAGTTTCCTTCTTCAATATCCTTTCATATGTAGTCTGCAACAAGAAGACGTGATCCAGATTAAAGGTGGATCTTATTCTTTGTTTGAAGGGGTTGGTTTCATTTTATTTTATTTTATTTTATTTGTTTTGTTCTTTGGTGTTTTTGAGACAGGGTTTATCTATGTAGCCCTGAAACTCATTTCTGTAGAACAGGGCAGCTTCAAACTTAGAGAAGTTGACTTCCTCTGTCTCCTGAATCCTGGTGAGCAGGATGCTATTATTATCTGTTCAGCAGGCTGGGGGATTTTGCTGCAAGATTTTCTTTGTGAGAAATGCTTGTAACTCAGACTGATGCTAAAGATGTTTATAAATTGGAGATGTCTAAGTTTGGGGGTTGTGGTTTTTATTGTGTCCATGGTTTATTTTGTAATTCTCAGGACACACTAGACTGGGGCAGTAGGAGAATGAGTCATGGGAACTATGGGAATCCAGCCCCTTGATAGTCCTCTCCCAGGGTCTGGGAAGAATCTATAACCAGCTGATAATCTAATCTATGATGATATAAAATGAATCTATGTACACAAAACTCTTTAGTCCATACACTTTATTCTTCTCAGTCACTTCTCTTTCTACACAGCAATGATTCTGCTCTCCTGTCTAGCTCCTTTCTTGCCTGATTTCTCTCTATATTAATCTGCTGTCCCCTCTAAGTTCTATCTTAATTCCTTCATCTTAGTTTTGCCTCATCTAGGTTCTCATCCATCTAGTTCTTTCCCATCTTAGTTCCTTTTCCTTTTCCTTCTTCCTCATCTTGTTCTTCCTCCTCTTGTTCTTCCCCATCTGGCTCTTCCTCATCTTCCATCTCATTCCTCTAATACTCTCTTCTAGCCCTTCAATCTACTTCTTCCCCATCTCAGTTCATTCCTCCCCAGTTCTTACCCATCTAGTTCTTCCATTCTCTTTTCTCTTCTCCATATAGCCCTTCTCTGAAAATAAAACTGACCTTTTATCCCTTTGACCCTTCTCTCTCCAAGCTATCTCTGCTCCTGTCATTTCTGGAAAGTGTGCTAGGTCACTAGTCAACTTGGCTAGGCAACTTCCATCACGGCTAGATGTACCTGTAAGTTGGAACCCTTTGGTTCTGAGTTAATTGTTAAGGATGGATCTAAAACTAGACATAAGACTTTGGAAAGGAGAAGGTTAAGCTTAATTAGCACATCCACCAGGCCTCAAACAGATAGTCTGGATTGCTTAAGTTTGTTCTTAGAGACTACCAAGGTATCTCTGATAAGATACTTTCATCCATTCAGGGATGGTCCTGGCCAGAATGCTGCTAATGATGATGACAGAAAGGCCTGAAATTAGGGATCCTGGCTGCACTGATGCACAGAAAGTTGTCTAAATTCTTTTAGTAGGGGAGAAATGCTACCCAAATGAATGATGGAAAAGCCACAATAGCACACAAGAAATTCATAGTAGGGAATGGTTAATAATCAAAAGTTAATATCACCAAGACTCCTTGAACCTCAGCTTGACCTCTGGAAGACCCTTGCCTTCTTCTAGGTGTTAATTTGTCATAATCAGCTGAAATCCCACTTCATATATTTTTATGGCTTGCAGCAAATTGGGGTGTTTCTTCAAATAGCTTGAGGATTGGCCTAATTTCTCTCTTCTCACCTGCTCCCTCATCCAGGCAACACAATGGCCTCTGGGATGGGGATGGGGTAGGGACAGGTCAATGTCAGGTTTAGGGGTGGACCTTTCCCCTGATCAGTGTCTGATCCCAAGAAATTTCTTTTCTAGGTCTGACATTTAGACAAGAGCCAACATTTCCTCAGGGGTTTGAGAAAATATTTTCTACTTGCTAAAAAGAGCCATTCTCCTTATTTCTGCCAAAAAGGACCTTTGGCTCTTCAGTACATATACCTGTGGTACCTATTAGCATATCAAGGTCAATGCTAGCCTCTAGGCTCCTTCAGTTCCTACTCACAAGTACTTGTTAAACCAGTGGTTTCCCCACCTTTAACACACTGTGCAGAGCTGCTATTTTAGTTTCTTTACTGGACTCTGTTCATTCAGTCTCTAGGCTTATCCTCTAGCCAGAAGGCTGGCCAGGGAGAAGAGAGGCAGTGGGCACAGACTGCAGTTACACAGGTTGAGGTGATAGAGTTTGCAGAGCCATTGGGTGCTCAGTGACTTTTTTTCCATGGTGAATGTCATGGCAAGGGGGAGGTCTGAAGAGGAGGCAGAGTGGGAGATCCTTGAGACACAACCTAGTGGCCACTCCCACCTCAGCGTCCATCTCTCCTCCACCTAATCACCCAACATGGCTGCACCCAGGAGCCCTCACTAATGATCCTGCCACAGACTCTCAGGGCCATGTCCTCGGGCCCTACAACCTTGAAGTCCCAGCTATACAGGTGGTACACAACACCTGTATCTTTTGGAGGCAAACCAAGGAAGAGGTGGGCAGGGCAGGGTAGGGCAGCCACCCAGGAGCCTTGGGGCCTGGAGCTGCTCTTCCAGTGCCTGCTGAAGGGAACTGGGAAAAACAAAACAACAATAAAAATGCCCACAGCAACTTGTGGGCCATAAGTTGAAGAGACCTGTTACCATGGATGTTAAAAGCCACATTTCTGTAGGGAGTAATTTTTTGTTGTTGTTTTGTTTTTCAAGACAGGGTTTCTCTGTGTAGCTTTGCGCCTTTCCTGGAACTCGCTTTGGAGACCAGGCTGGCCTTGAACTCACAGAGATCCGCCTGCCTCTGCCTCCCGAGTGCTGGGATTAAAGGGGTGCACCACCACTGCCCGGCTAGGGAGTAATTTTTAAAGCTGTCTTTTCTGACAACTCTCTTTGCCATGGGCCATTGTAGAGAGCCGTGCATGGCCGCGCCTCAAAGATGGCGCCGGCGTCCGGCTTCCGCCTTCCCAATGGCAGGTGTTCTCTGGGATAAACAACTCCTTATTTGGCTTGGGCGTGGAATCTGGCTTGCTTGCGTATGTCTGACCCTATTGGCATTGTCCACATGGCACTACAGGGTTGGTTGCCTAGTGGCTATAAAGGGCATGGGCTGGCTTCCCCGGGGGGTCAGAAGATTGTTCAAGGTTCCTGAATAAACGGCAGAAAGAAGAACTCGGTGTTGTGTCTTCCTTGCTGGTCGAGGTGGTCGCAACAGGCCATCTCAAACCTACTTTCTCTAGCTGGAAGAAACGGACATACAGACAGGCTAAACTGCCAGCCACATAACAGAGCATTTCGTGGGTTCCCCTTTTCTTCCCCCTTGGACTTGTGGCTTTTGCACTCTGTTGTTCAGACCTACATCTTATCCCTCTAAATGTGATTATTGAAGTTCCTGAGCAAAGCTGGTAGTCTCCTTGCATAGCCCTTTGAAGTTCCTCAGAAGGGGCTGTCACATGTCCTAGGAGGATAAGGAACTCATCAGAGTGACTTTCCCCTTCTAGTTACCTCTATGTACATTTGAAGGAGGAAGATTGTCAAAGATCTGTTTGCAGAAGTCTCTCTGCAAAGAAAGAAGTTAGAGATCAGCCTAGAAGTCCTCACAGGAATGTATGCACATAGCTCTAGGGTTAACCTCTGCACTAAAGGAACTAATGGGAAGGTTGTCATTTATTGTGTACACCCATCATACCTGGCAGGTAAAGTGCTTCTCTGGTTTGACCTTTAAGGTGCCTCTCCTGACCTCCAGGGAAGGGTCACCATGAGTTTAACATTTATCTTTAGGGCTATGATTTCAGATCCACTTCTCCATATTTCAAGATTCTAGGGGACAGGAAAGTCACAGAAAAATACTTTCCAATGAAGTTAAGTTTTTATTTAATAGATAGGAAGAATTAGGATAGCACTTGATATGACAAGACACTATCTGATCAATGTGTGGACAGAATTACATAGTGTGTTAGTCCATGGGTGTCAATTTGTCTTATACGACTGTATGGAAAAGCACAGGGTGGGGTCAGGGAGAAACAGGAGCTCTTATGGTACTGATATGCTGTGGTTAGGCATGTTATTAATTACTTTCATATCTTCCTGACTTATGGCAATCCTAGTGTCCCAAAGTGGTGTCTTAGCATCTTTATTACAGTGAGTTTCCAAATCCAGCAACACAGTAGGGGGAAAATGGATTTTTAGCTCACAGGGCCAGGTTACAGTCCATTTTGCAGAAATCAAGGCAGGAACACAGCTAGTCACATCACATCCATAGTCATGAGTGAAGGGAAACACATGCACCCTGTGGCCCACTTGCCTTTGCCGATGCTCTAGGTTTTATCACTGTTATACAGTTCAGGTCTCAGCCAATGAAATGGTTCTGCCCATTTTCAGGGCAGGTCTGCCTATCTCAATGAATAATCTATAAAACCCACACATATGCACAGAGTCAACCTGATCAAAATAATTCCTCCCTGTGAGTCCTTCTTCCCAGTTGGCTCTTGTTTGTGTCAGTCTGATAACAAAATCTAACATGTACAATGCCCCAGCATCATTTCCTTGCTTAGACCAGATTTATTACTTGAGTCTAGAGTCTCCAATGAAACTGTAGGCTGGATGCTCTTATATAGGAAAGGACTTGCAAAGGAATTTCCTGAATGTGTCTTTCCCATAAGGAAACCCAAGTTATGTATGCCAGATTCCAGGTTTTTGATGACTTTCAGTACACAGTAAGAGCAGGCCACTTCGAACTGCTCCACACAGTGGACATCGCCCCAGGATACCCATGCTGACCACACAAAATTTAGTCACACTGTAAGCCCCTCTGAACATCTCACTCTCCTTTAGGTACTTGTTCTAAGCTGTGCCAGCTTCTTTCTGTGGCACAACCAATGCCTGACCCATTGCTGTTTCCATCCTAAACCCAACAGAACCCATATATTTCTTTTTAAGTGGTGATAACCAGGAGTCTGTCCCCAGCATATTTGATGGACTTTTCTCTGGTACATCATATCCTCTTCTGTGCCCTTTCTTCTAGGACAGATGGGGCCAGGATCTGCTGTGGTTGCCCTCAGTACATAGTAGGGAGGAGAGCCAGGCACTGAGATGGACCTAAAGACTTTCCACTTTCTGAGAGAGGCCTCCATGAACATCACCGTGGATATAACTCTGATCAAAGATATCATCCACACTTCCAAGGCCAGCAGGAAGTTGCTCTCTGACTTGTTTGTAGAGGACCAGTGGTCCTTGTGCTCATGAATGCCTATGATTTGTTATCTGATCAGTGTGTTGTGTTCAGAGGGCAGGTTTGCTGTGTTGATAAGTATTTGGTTTGTAGGAAGTTACAGTAGCCAAAATTGGATATAGTAAAAATAAAATATGTGTTATGGTTATCAATACCATGAAAGAAGAGATAGAGGAGCTAGACAGACACACAGGCATGCAGACAGCCAGACACACACCCAGCCACCCACACAGACACTCACACATCCCTGAGCCAACCACCACACACAAAAACATGCAAGGAGAAGGGAGCAAGGTACCAAGATTGGGGTGGAAGATGCTCCTGGCCTAATGGGGCCAAAGGAAATTGAAACTTAGAATTTGGAGCTTGGGTCTTGGTGCTCTACTGGTACATGATGGTGGTGGTGGTGGGTTCTAGGACAGAATTATCATGGGTTATCCTTAGTTCCATCCAGCCACAACTCCCACAATCAGGAAGAACCAAGAGTCCACTTTTTTTCCCTGCCCACCTCTGGCTCTGACAGGAACATTCTCCTTGAGCAGACACCAAGACACCCACACATGCACAAACACACCCACCCACTTTGCAAGCACTCACAAGCCCCTCCTCTTCTCCTTCCTCCTTCACCTTCTCCTCCTCTTCCTCCTCTGCTCAGGACATCCTTCTCCTCCTGATGATCCTCCTGGAGAATACAAGAAGACTGGGCAGGGGCAATCTGCTTTGAGAGAGTTCCGGGGATGTGGGTGACCAGGATGGATTTTGCTTCTCTCTTTGGGACTTGGAATGGCAGCTCTTCAGTTCCCAGTTGTACTCCCACCCGACTCCTACCCTCCATATGAAACGCAGACCCACCCCTTCCCCAGGAGGAGGGAGAAAGGCACACTGGCCAGTATGGAAGATGCTCCTCAGCCTCCAGGACCTATAGAAACTGGAACTTGGAACTTGGATCTTGGTGCTCTGCTTCTGCATGTTGAGGGGGAGCAGTTTCCAGAGAGTAGGGCTGGGGATGTAGCTCTGGTAGAGTGCCTACCTAACATGCATGGGGCCCATGTTTGAGATCCATCAACACAAACACACACACACACACACACACACACACACACACACACACACACGGTGATATTTCATTTGTATGTTAATAAATAAAGCATGCCTGGATATCAAGGGGGAAAAGGCCAGCCATTTTTAAGTAAACACAGAAGTCAGGCAGTGGTAGCACATGCCCTCAATCCGATCAGGTGGCAGGCAAGGTCTCTGTGTGTTCAAGGACACACTAGGGAATAGCCAAGCATGGTGATACTCACCTTTAATCCCAGTACCAATCATAGAGACCTGAAGGTCTGTACACACAGGCAGGAACAAGGAAGTGAGGTAGCTGGGCTAAAAGCCAATGAGAGGGCAGAACAGCAAGGCAATAAAGGTATATGTAGACAGGAAGTAACGCACTTTTGGTAGCTGCCGAGCTGGAGAGCTAAGGTTGGTATCTATCACTAGTTCCCTGATCTCTAAGGCTTTCACCCCTATATTTGGCTGTGTCTTTTATTTAATAAGACCACATAAAAATTCAGCTACATTTGGCATCCCACTGTGGGGCAGGAATTCATAAAAAAGAAGTCACTCTGCTGTGGCCTTGCTGGCCCCAGCTATGCCAGAGCAGACAGCCAGAGCTGCACTCAGCTGGAGATGCAAAGGGGTAAAGCTGCAAGTGGCCGGACTGCTGGTGGGGACACAGAGTCCCTGCTCAGGAGCCTGGCTCAAGCCAGCAGACATGGCTGCACCTTCTTTAGCTGTGTTTTTCTCCTGGTGGCTAGTAGGCTCTCTCTCTCTCTCTCTCTCTCTCTCTCTCTCTCTCTCTCTCTCTCATCTTGGACTAACACCATGCTAGGTAGCTGCTTTGAAACTCCCTCAGACTTCTACTATTCTATGCAGACTTGGTAAGTCAATTAAGATATCAGATATCTTAAAGGGAGAAACTAGTTAAAAGAGAAATTTTTTTCCACATTAAAAAATGGGAAATATTTTTACAATGGTTGGAATTGGTCTTTGTTTGATAACACATTAGGCAGTCTGAAAATGGAAGAATTAAATGAGAGGATAATTAATGTTGATGGGATGTACATCAATTATGAATATTATTTGCTTAATTATATTTATTTTAGTATTAAAAAGGTTGGTCATTTTAAGTGCCAAGTTAAAAGCTTCGTTAAAATGAATTATAGAGAAATTCAGACCCAGACAGAAGAATTTAAAAGTGAAATTATTTCAGGATTGAATTATACAGTTACAGAGACAGCCTGTTTACAAACAATCAAACTCAATTTATCTGGCAGCCTTACAAGAACTACCTGCTCAAGGACATGTACAATCTAACTGGACTCCAGTGGAAATGTTAGATTTAAAGAGATTTAAGGAAGCTATAGTACCATATGGCAGGCACTCTCCATTTGTAAAGCAGATGTTAAACTCAAGGTCAACATGTAATAGGATTATTCCTCAGGACTAGAAAGAATTGGTAACAGCTGTCCTGGAGTCTGGAGCACAATTACAGTGGTGAATCTGGCTTAAGGAGGAGGCTAAGGCAATAGAACACCAACATAGAACTAGAGGTTGGAAATTTCCGAGGATCAGCTTCTTGGAGAAGGCCAACACTCTGATATACAAAGACAATGTTTATATGATAACCAAACCTTAATTCTATGCCACATGGCAGTCATGAATTGAGGAAGTAGGGGGAAAAATGAATCATTCACAAAAGTTATACAGGGCCCAAAGAACCCTTCAGGGATCAGGGACACAATATTGAATCTGATGACCATGATGATATGTGGATAGGAAAAGTAATTTTAAAAGCTTTGAGGAAAAATGTCAGATGTTTTGGGTGTGGAAAACAAGGTCATTTGAAAAGGGAGTGTAAACAGGGTGTTTCTAGAAAGAATGTTTATTCAAGGAACAACAGCAAAAGAATGCCCCACCCTTCTGGATTATGCAGAAGGTATGGAATTTTCCTGTATTTGTTACTAAAAAGAAATCTGGTAAATGAAGCATGGTAACAGACCTAAGAGCAATTAACAAGGTAATTCTCCCAATAGGCTCTCTACAATCTGGAATTCCTTTGCCTACTCTGTTACCTAAAGGATGGCCTCTTATAGTTGTTGATTTAAAAGACTGTTTCTTTTTAATACCCTTACAATAAAAAGACAGAGAAAGATTTGCCTTCACGGTGCCCACTTATAATAATGCTCAACAAGTTAAGATATATCAAGGAAGGGTTCTCCCACAGGGAATGTTGAATAGCCCAACATTGTGCCTATATTTTGTACAACAGCCATTGGAAATAATATGTAAACAATTTCCTAAATCTATAATTTATCATTATATAGACAATATTTTACTAGCTGACTCAAATGCAGATACATTAGAAAGAATGTTTGAAGAAGTAAAGACAATTTTACCTTGTTGGGGTTTACAAATCACTCCCAAAAAGATACAAAGAAGAGATTCTATTAATTATTTAGGATATAAAATAGATCTACAAAAAAATTAGATCCCAAAAGGTACAAATTAGGAGAGATCAATTATGGACTCTTAATGACTTTCAAAGTTTATTTGAAGACATTTCCGATCAATAAACTCTTGTTGGGGTAAAACATGATGAACTGAGTAATTTGTTCAAATCCTTAGAAGGTGGCAAGAACTTAAATAGTCCAAGAGAATTATCACCTGAAGCTGAGAAAGAATTGGCCTTGGTGGAAAAGGAAGTGCAGGAAGGATATGTGAAACGTGTGGACCCAAAGCTTGATTGCATATTGGTTATTTTATAAGCATTCTCCTACAGGAATTTTAATGCAGAGGGAAGATATTATATTGGAATGGATATTTCTACCAAATAAACAGAGTAAAAAAATAAAAACTTAGGTGGGAAAGATCTCTGACTTGATTTTAAAAGGAAAATTCAGACTTCATCAATTAGCAGGAATAGATCCAGCAGAAATTATTGTACCTTTCACTAAGGAGGACATTGACAAATTATGGGCAGAAAGTGAATCTTGGCAAAGAGTTTGCAGTAATTTTTTGGGAAAGATTAACAGCAAATATCCCAAAAGTGATAGAATTGAACTTATAAGGAGAGCTGATTGGATTTTGCCTTGCATCGTACCAGAAACATCCATGTCTGGAGCTCATACATTTCATACAGATGGAAACAAACAAGGAAAGGCAGGTTACAAATCAGAAAATTTAAATAAAGTGCTTCAAAGTCCTTATAATTTGGTTCAAAATCAGAATTGTATGCTATTCTGTCATTATTAATGGATTTTTCAGAACCTCTCAACATAGTTACTAAGTCTCAGAATGCTGAAAGAGTGGTACTACATATTGAGACTGCAGAATTTATCCCTGATGAGTCAAAATTAACTTCACTATTTATTCAGTTACAAGATATAATCAGAAATAGGAGCATCCCTTATATATAACTCATATCCAATCCCATACAGTTCTGCCAGGCCCTCTGGCACAAGGTAATGATGAGATTGATAAATTATTGATAGGAAATATGCTGAAGGCCTAATTATTTCATACAAAACATCATGACAATAGTAAAGGTTTGAAAAAGGAATTTTCCATAACCTGGCAACAAGCCAAGGAAATTGTAAGGAAATGTCCTACTTATTCTTTTTACAATCAGACTCCATTACCAGCAGGATGTAACCCAAAGGGTACTCAGAGGAATGAAATCTGCCAGATGGATGTGTTTCACTTTGCAGAATTTAGAAAATTGAAATATGTACATCACATCATTGATACTTATGCAGGATTTCAATGGGCAACCGCTTTGGGTTCTGAAATAGATGATTCTGTAATCACTCATTTGCTAGAAGTTATGGCCATCATGGGTATATCTGCACAAAGTAAAACTGACAATGCTCCAGCATATGTCTCTGATAAAATGAAATATTTTTATGCTTATTATAATATAAATCATAATACAGGTATACCACATAATCCTACAGGCCAAGCAGTCATAGAAAGATCAAATTGAACTCTAAGGACATGCTAAATAAACAGAAAGGGGTAACAAAACCCCCCAGAAATAGATTACATAATTCTCTGTTAACTTTGAATTTTCTCAATGCTAATGAGAAAAGAACAAGAGCTGCGGAGAGACATTGTATAATAGAAAAAACTTCAGAATTAAATCAGCCTATATACTTTAAAGATGTGCTGACCTCAGAATGGAAACCAGGATATGTGTTACATTGGGGACAAGGTTTTGTTTTTGTTTCTACAGAAGAAGATAAGCTGTGGATACCATCAAAATTGATAAAGGTTCAATTTGAACAAGAGAGACCTATTAATTAGAAGAGGTGATAGTTTATCAACCAGCATGACCATCCAATTTTAAACCAACTTGTACCACTAACAAATGCTTTTCATTTAATCAGATATAACTTCCCAAAAGGGAACCTCCCCAAAGTTAGGCTTCGAGAAGTGTTTTTGTTTTTGTCTTTCAGGAGAATGAAAGCTAAGGAATCTGAAGAACACTGGACATACGAAACACCTGAAGGAAAAGGATAGATCATCTGGAAAAAATGCCCCAAGAAAAAGAGTAAATTGGCCTATTGGGATATCACATATAAAATTTCATAAGTCTTCCTAAATGTTTGTTTCTGCTCTTCTCTACAGACACTTGACACAAATGGTCTTTTTGTAGTCCCAGTTCAATTAAAAATTAAATCTGGCTTTGGAGTTGAAGAATGGCTCTCTCCTCTAAACCCACACATGTTGCTAAAAGGAAAATGCAAAATCTCTGTATTATGTCAGAAGAAAGAGCCATCTTCTGATATGGAACAGAAGAAGACAAAATATTAAGGGACTATTCTATTGCTACTAATCTCAATTCTTTGGTTGTATTTTGATTCTTTAAACTTTTCTTAAGGTATGAATTTTATATCAAAATTATAAATTGATATATTTATACCAAAATATATATTTTAAACTTTTGTTATGATATTAATGATCATATAGAGTACTAATTCTAGAAAGAAGGCTCCATTTAACAGCCTATACGTATTTTTGTGTTCGAATCTCTATCAGTTTTCTGCAGGGAATCATGACTGGGCCTAACATTGAATGTGAAGTCACCAGAAAGATTATGGAACCCTACAACAACAGTTCCACATGAACAACAACAAAACCACTAAGCTGACAAACATTACTCACAGATCAGCTTTGGAGTACAAACTGCTCAGAACAATTTCGAGTTGGCTAGCTGAGATGATCCAGTTTCACAGACTACTTGAACAAGGACTTGAGATAAGCCTTGAACTTTGGCATTATGCAGAGACTAGACAACAAATGATATAGCTACCTTTCCTGGAACTTGACTCAAAAATTTTTTTTCAGAATCCCCTAAAGATGCCTTTGCCCACAACCAGCAGGCAGTAATTTTAAGAACACGATGCCCACATTCCAAAAGAGGTGGGGTGGAGCAGGTGTTCTTTGGTCTTTCAATGGTCTTGGGTTTGGGATAATTTTCATTGTTCAAGAGGGTTGGTTACGAGTTGTTGTTGTTAATGGTTAGGAAAAGGGCTAAACAAAGAAGATTAGATTTAATGTTCTGTTTGAAAAAAAAAAGATAAATAGAAATGATAGAATAGAGGGTAGATTATTGAATCTACTCTGAAAAGTAAAGTGAAGATATAGATATGATATAGATAAAAAGATAGATTATTGAACCTACTTCTAAAAGACAATTACTAGTTTTAAATACTTTAGTTCGGATTGGATTTTTTATTTATTGTATACAAATTATATATATTGAGATTGATACTGTTAGGAAGTGCTGTATGTATTTCTTTTATCTTGTTCAGGATATTGTACTTAGACAGTTCATTTAACAATGTAATGCAATTTGCTAGTCCTTGAATGATATTATTACCAACTCTTAGCATATAAAGAAATGAAAGTTAGTAGTTAGACATTACAATTAAACTTGTAGTCATATTAGTTATGTTTTCAATGTCAAGCAGAGATATATTAGAAAGGTCATCTTCAAACCCTTCAGAGATCTACAGAATATGGCATTTAAAATGTTTTAAATATTTAAAAAAATACTTTAAGTAGAAATCAGATTCCCTAATGGTATTACACAGGATGTAATTTTCCTTGGTTTAAGCAATTTAAGCAATAGGATAAAAGATTGGATGAACACCTTCCTTTGAAATTTCCTTTTGTTCAGTTTAAGTTTACCCACTAAGCTCTTTACTCAATTAGGTGCATGAGAACAAACATTTATGTGATTTCCATGATGTTTAACTTACATATAATTAAAACACCTAATAAATTATATGTTATACAAATCATAGTATTATTTTTCATGGCTTTTTCTTTTCATTATTACTTACTATAATATTGATTAGTTCTCTCTGGAAATATGTCTGTAGAAGACCTTAATATATACTTGTTTATATTCATGGTTGCAATTTATTAAGTGAATAGTCTTATGCAGCTGGTATGATTAACAGTAATTTACACATTTCTTTTTAGTTTTACAAGACAGGGTTTCTTTGTGTAGCCTTAGAATTAGCTATGTAGACCAGGCTGTCCTCAAACTCAGAGATGCACCTGTCTCTGCATCCTAAATGCTGAGATTACAGGCATGCAGCACTACCTGGCAAAATTTTGTATTTGTAAGTATAACAACTTTGCTGTTTATTTAAGTACTATTAATCATAAACCTGAAGATATTTGTTATTTTCAGTATACTAAAAATAATGACTGATTTTATATCATTTACCTTCATGTATTCTGCTAAAGGCACATAATTCATTGTGCTTCAGACATACTGCTTCTTAACTAGCTTCCTACATTTGTTATATTGTGGAGGATGCTAATCAATTTCACACAATGTGCTAAGGTACTCTGACTTAATATAAAGGACATTTAAAAAATAAGTATATTAATTTGAAAATAAGTCAAACATGGCTGTGTATTTATAATTCTGGAACAATAATATTATTTTAAAGAGTTGACACCCTTGTTTCAATATTGAATACTATAGCATTTCAGGGACAATAGATTGACACTGGAATATTGTCAAAAGTGCTCCTATATTTATCAAAGTTCACTGAGGTGTATCCATTCTTACATCACTGCCAAAGCCCTTCTTTGCCACAGGTAGGCTACACTGCTTCTCTATATCTCTTAATCTGTCCCCCCTCCTATCAAACTGATTCTCAAATGCTGCCAATGTTGTAACAGCTCACTTAGGTTTGCAACATGTCTCACCCTACATTAGTCAAAGCTTAAATATGTAAAAGTGACGTTAGGAATGGTGGGAGAGTTTAGATTTTTCTTAACCATCAGATTTCATTGTCCCTTGGTAATAATTAAACTGGAGTATTTTTCATATTTTCTTCTGTTTATCCCCATAGTATTATTGCACTATGTATTAGATTTTTACCAATGTAAAAAAATAAGTCAGTGGAACAATTTAACAGGAAGAACAATACATTTTGGCTCATGGCTTTAGAGGGCTTAGACTATGGTTTCTTGGCCCAGTGTACTTGGGCAGAACATCCTGCTGGCAGAGTATATGAGAAAAGAGCTGTTCACTTCATGGTATGTAGGGAAATAGAGTGAGAGGTGACAGACAGGGGAATGATATAGTGACTAAGTTCCTCCAGTTATGTCCCATTTTCTAAAGTATGTTTTATAACTTCCTAAAGCAGTGCCACCAGTATAGGACCAGGCACTGAAAGTAGGAGGTTTGAGGGAAGAATTGTCTTCAGTCAATAACACAATGACTTCTACAACAGAGCATATTAGTTGTCTGATTACCATTCAATAATTACCTTAAAGGGTAGTGAGGCAAAACTACTAGGCTTACTGTTTCTTACAAGCCTCTAGATTTACTAAGAGGTCCCTTTAGTCTGTGTTATCTTGTAAAGACTTGAATAATTTCCCATGGACTCAGTCACACATCTCTGTTCTCTGCCAACACAATAGGCATATCTGTAACCCCAGTCCTGTATCCTGAAGGGCTTTTATTGTCCATGGGTTAAACTAGGCTTTTCAATATACTAGACAACAGCTATACCAGCACACAGTGTTCACTTATTTGTATGTTGTTATTTGTGATATTGTCAATTAAGATGTTATCATATTCCTTGGTATACATAAGCCACATAGAAATCTAACACACAGGAAAAATGGAAATAAACCCAATTCTTCAGAAAAAAGTAGTGGGAAAACCAAAACACCGTACTTGGATTACAGCTACAGCAGGATCTGTATAAAGTTGCTTCCTAGAAATAGAAATTACTTTGCCTACTCCTTCCATTAATTCAAGATTTAGAGGATGGTGTGTTACACTTACAGTGTACCACAGTACTTACAGGCTTCCAGTGTAGAGCAAGGACTTTCTCTTTAATGGTGATAATCTTGAAAATTCCTGCCTCTGTTTCAGTACTTGACTGCCATCTGAAACTACCTACTGCTATTTTTCTCAACAAACCACGGACTTTGGATTTTTTTTAAAATCTCACTTGTTACTCCTTTTTCACTGAAGTCCCAAATGATTCATCAGTAATAACCATCCAATAGAATCAATATTTTGTCTAAGAAATCAGCCCATTTCTTTTTCATTCTGCCTCATTCAATAAGAAAGATTTTGTACCAAAATATCACACAAATGACCTCTAGCTTAATTTTTCTAGGGGATTTTTTACCAGTGAACTCCTATGACCTTGACCTCAAATGTATGCATTACCATTGACCATCTCATCTTCCAGGTCCTACAGGAATAGCTGACTAATCTGTGTGTACAGCTTTCTGTGACTTTTGCCATCTAAAGTCCTGATATCTTCCACATTCTTCCAAAAGACATTCCCAAGTCCTTTAAAGCAACAAAATCACTTTTGAAGTATGGTATTTTTTTAATACTAACTTGCTTCTCTGTTGCTGTGATTAAATCCTCTAACCAAAAGCAACTCAGGTAATGAATGGGTTTATTTGGTTGATACCCCCAGGACACAGTCCATCATTACAGGAACTTAGAATACAAGCTTAAGCTAATAACTGAAGGCAAAACCACATGGAAACATGGTCTCCTGGCTTACTGTTTTGTTTTTTCACTGTCTCATGCTCAGCTAGCTCTCTTATACAGCAGAGTCCAACTTGTTTAGAGATATTGTCACCTCCAGTGGAGGAATGTTTCCACATCAGTCATCAATCAATACAATAGCTCACAGTTATTGCAACCAACCAGTATGATCTGGTCAAGCCATCAATTGAGGCTCCCTCAGATGACTCTAGCCTATGTCATATTGATAGTTGAAGCAAACTAGGACATACAGACAATGTATGAGAGTATTTTAAAAATTCAAAACTAATGTATTAACCATATAAACCACTGAAGTACCAAAATCCTAAAGAAGGATGATAGCAAAAACTGGACAACACAGATATGCCAAGAAATAAGCAAAGGAAAGATTCTATGATCAAGTGGAGAAAAACAAAACAGTTTTTCCACAGATAGTCCCCAAAGCAACAAAAACTTTAGGAACTCATAACAATACAGTAAGTTTTCAAAATACAAAAATAGGTGAATGTCTATCATTTTCAGAGAAACTAAAATATAATTAGGTTATAATTAATAAAATTAATTAGGTAATAATTAATAAAATAACCAAACAATGATGGCACCACTGAAAAAGGGAGACACCAGGCAGACCTATACATATAACACTGTCTTTTAAACAAGAACTACAAGATTACAACCAAAATCAAAATCAAAGAAATCACTGGCCAGCACTCGCCCTCTGTACTCCAGTTCTCTCCATTGCCAATAGGAGAAAATGGGTTGGCAGTGGAGTGCTATGTCACCAAAACGGGAGGGCTTTGCTTAATGCATTCTGATGTGTCAACATTGTAGAAAATAGTTTTGACTGCTAAATACATTTCATTCCCTCATGATAAAGAAAATGATGCCTGATAGGATCACTTAGAAACCATTTTGTTTTCTATGATTGATGATTGAAAGTAAGTCTGCATTACAGTAAGGAAATGCAAACTTTTTAAAACAGATGCAAGGTAGCAGATTTTTAAAGAATCATTGTATGATTTGTATCATATAGCATGCAAAGCAACTAGTTTTGCTCTAATTGCTTTATGTGTCACAGGAACTTTTGAAAACAATTATTCCCAGTTTTATGTGTCTATTTGGGTGTGTGAGAGAATGTCTTCCATGAGTTATAGGTGACACACCAGCAAAGAGGGTGTCAGATCCCCTGGATATGGAGTAGCAGGTGGTTATGAGCCTCCCAATTTGGGTGTTGGTATCTGAATTCAGTCATCCCCAAGAAGAATACTTGCTAGGTGACCTGCCCAACTCTCATTGTACTTTTCATCCAATAAGCTAAAAGATTTTTACAGACTAATCATGACAACAGCAAGCAAAAATAACCCAAATAAAGAAGAGTAAATAAACAATCCCTGGGAAATTGATGCATTAGTACTAAGATGTTGCATATGCAGGCAAGACACTGCCCACCACCCACTGAACCCCTTTAAGCCTGTTCAAATATCTCAGACTGCACACAGCACACTTCCCAGCCCTGACTACATATCCTGGTCTACAATTTTGGAAAAAGACTTCTGCTTTACCAAGTAACAGGTAGGACACTGCCCACAGCCAGCCAACACTCCTTAAAGCCCACTCAGCACATCAGACAACACAGCCTCCCTTGGGCTCCAAACTAGGGCACACAGCCCCAGCAGCCTTACAGGAAGTGAGGCTGCTCCTAGGAACACTAGGTAAGACACTGTCCACTGCCCACTAAACCCGTTTAATCCTGCACAAAAAAAACCCTCAGACTTCACACAATGCCCCACCCCAACCCATGGTGCCATATCCTGCTCTACAACTTTGGAAGAATTCTGCTCTACCAGAGGCCAGGCAAGATCTAGGACTCCCAGGTCAAAAACTTCAGAAGAATTCAGCCTTACTGGAGCACAGGTCAGATCCAGGTTCCCCAGCAATGGCAGCTATACAGGAAGAGTGGCTGGTACTATGTACCCCAAATGCCAGATAAGATCTAGGGATTCCAGTATGTACTCTCTCTCCTGGGCTCCATATCCTGGTTGACAACTTTGGAATAGGACTTTGGTCTTAGCAATGATCAGGCCAGATCTAGGGATCCCTATCCCCAAGAAACCTAGGGGAACACCTTGATGAAACCAAAGCCGGGCTTATCATTAGAACTCTGGGCCACTTAGGCCAGAAGACCAGAGAGGAAAGAGAAACAAAGGAACAAAACACCCACCTAACAAAGACAATAACATGAATTGACAACTATACCTAACATCACCCCAAATCCAGATGCCTAAATGCCAGTATAAAGAACACAATCAGTAATAGAAAATGCAGTATGGCATCACCAGAGCCTACCTACCCTACAGTAGCCAAACATGAACAATTCAACACAGCTGAAGCACAATAAAAAAATCTTTTGAAGATGATAGAGGTCCTTAGGGAGGATATGAACAAATCCCTTAAAGAAACAAAAACTTGGAAGAAAACAATAAATCCCTAAAACAAAACCAAGAAAAAGCAAACATTCCAAGACTTGAAATGAAAATAGAAACAATAATGAAAACAAATGGAGGGAATCCTGGAAATGGAAAATCTGAGTAAGTGAACAGTAACTATAGACTCAAGCATCACCAACAGAATACAGGGGATGGAAGAGAGAATCTCAGGCATTGAAGACTCAATAGAGAAAGTAGATTGTTCAGTCAAAGAAAATATTAAATCTAAAAAATTCCTACCACAAATTATCCAGGAAATCTGGGACACTATGAAAAAACCAAATGTAAGAACAACAGGAATATAAGAAGGAGAACAAACCCAGCTCAAAAACTCAGAGAATATATTTAAATAAAATCATAAAGGAAAATTTTCCCAACTTAAATAAGGACAAGCTTATAAATGTACAAGAAGCTTACAGAGCATCAAATAGGTTGGACCAGAAAAGAAAATCCCCTTACCACATAATAATCAAACACTAAACATACAGAACAAAGAAAGAATATTAAAAGCAGCAAGAGAAAAAGGCCTCATAACAGATAAAAGCAGACCTATTTGAATCATACCCAACCATCAACAGAGACCCTAATACGAGAAGGGCCTGGACTGAGGACTTGCACACTGCAAGAGACCATGGATGTCAGCCAGCAAAACCATCAGCCACCATAGATGGAAAGAAAAACAAGATATTTCATAACAAAATCAAATTTAAACAATATCTGTAAATAAACCAAGCCCTATAGATGGTACTAGAAAGAAAACTCCAACTCCAAGAAGTTAACTACACCCATAAAAACACAGGCAATAGATAATCTCACACCACCAAAACCCAAAGAAGGGAAACACACACACACACACACACACACACACACACACACACACACACACACACTACAACCACCAACAACAAAATAACAGGAATTAACAATCATTGGACATTAATATCTTTCAATATCCATGGACTCAAGTCACCAATAAAGAGATACAGGCTAATGAACTGGATACAAAAACAGGATCCAGCATTCTGCTGCATACAAGAAGCACACTTCAGCTGGGTGGTGGTGGTGCATGCCTTTAATCCCAGCACTTGGGAGGCAGAGGCAGGTGGATCTCTGTTCAAGGCCACCCTGGTCTACAGAGCAAGATCCAGGACAGGCACTAAAACTACACACAGAAACCCTGTCTCAAAAAACCAAAAAAAAAAAAAGAAACACACCTCAACATCTACATTAGACATTACCTCAGAGTAAAGGGTTGGAAAATGATTTTCCAATCAAATGGATCTAAGAAGCAACATGGTGTAGCTATCCTAATATCTAACAAAATAGACTTTCAAACAAAATTAATCAAAAGAGATGGAGAAGGGCATTTCATATTCATCAAAGGAAAAAATCCACCAAGATGATGTCTCAATTCTGACCATCTATGCCTCAAATGTAAGGGCACCCACATTTGTAAAAGAAACATTACTAAAGCTTAAATCACTCAAGAGCCCCACAGAATAATAGTGGGAGACTTCAACACTCCACTCTCAACAATGGACAGATCATTCAGACAGAAACTAAACAGACAAATAAGGAACTAACAGACATTACACTCAAAGGTACCTGACAGATAGTTAGTTACAGAACATTTTATCCAAACACTGAACAATGTTCTACTGAGTTACCACTGGGTCAAGGAAGAAATAAAGAAGTTAAAGACTTCCTAGAATTCAATGAAAATGATGCAAAACATATCCAAACTTATGGGACATAATAAAAGCTGTCCTAAAAGGAAAGTTCATAGCACTAAGTGCCTTTATGAAAAATGTGGAGAGATCCCATACTAATGACTTAACAGCACACCTGAAAGCTCTAGAAAAAGAAGCAGACACACCTAAGAGGAGTAGATGGTAGGAAATAAATAAACTGAGGGCTGAAATGAATAAAATAGAAACAAAGAGAACAATACAAACAAGCAATAAAACAAAGAGTTGGTTCTTTGAGAAAATCAACAAGGGATAAATCCTTACTCAACTAACTAAAAGGCAGAGAAAGGATACCCAAATCAACAAAACCAGAAACAAAAAGACTCCAAGGAAATACAGAGAATAATAGCACCTTTGTATCTCTTCTCTATAACAACTCTTGCTACAAAAGCCTTGGTATAAATCATTCTTCTCCACATACCAACTAAATGAACATTAGAAAAATTCTCAAAGGTGATTGCTTTCAGTAGATTTTGTGTTCTTTCTGCCTTTCATAGTCCAATGATACCCCTAATGTAGACAAGATGTTGGAGCTCTCATACCCATTTGATAAATGAGAGTGCCGCAAGGATTAAATCAGAAAATCTGATGAGAGAAAGAAGTCGGTCGATATAGCCTAAGCTGGAATTATATGCTGTTTCAGACCCATACAACATTGACTGTGAGACTCCTTTATAAGTGTATAATCCTTTAACCACTGCTTTTATCTTCATTCATTTAGCTCTATATACTCTGAGGCTCCAAGCTTGTATTCAATAAGTAAAAATGTATTTTCATATTAGGCCACCATGAATATAACTGCCATGAGCCTGAGAATTGTGACACTTCTTAATATTAATTTTAATTCCATGGAAAATATACTGAGAAAACTGCTGGGATCCATGGCAATTCTGTCATTTTATGAGAAGTCTATATACTATAGACTCATATGAACACATAGATAAAAAGAAAATGTCTATAGAACATGATTTAGCCGGGCGGTGGTGGCGCACGCCTTTAATCCCAGCACTCGGGAGGCAGAGCCAGGCGGATCTCTGTGAGTTCGAGGCCAGCCTGGACTACCAAGTGAGTCCCAGGAAAGGCGCAAAGCTACACAGAGAAACCCTGTCTTGAAAAAACAAAACAAAAAACAAAAAAAAAGAAGCCGGGCGGTGGTGGCGCACGCCTTTAATCCCAGCACTCGGAAGGCAGAGCCAGGTGGATCTCTGTGAGTTCGAGGCCAGCCTGGACTACCAAGTGAGTTTCAGGAAAGGCGCAAAACTACACAGAGAAACCCTGTCTCGAAAAACCAAAAAAAAAAAAAAAAAAAAGAACATGATTTACTCTTTTGTTTTGTAGTAATGAGGTTGTTTGGGTGTAGGTAATATGCCCAAATGCATCAGAATACATGCACTAAATATATGATTTTATATCATATCAACTATTACAATGCAACACCTTTTTTTTCAGATAAAGCCCAGGTTTAATGAGTAAAGCACTCCTGGATGATTTTTCCCCTCCCCATGAGTTCAAATGTGTCCTTTAATCATTACTGACATCTAAGCCAGGCTGAATAAGAAATAACAAAATCTCAAGGGAATTTGTGAAAATATGAAAAACAAAATGAGGAGCAACAATCCACCACCCTTCCACAGATACTCTTACTTAAAAAGTATAATCACACACTGCATAATATTTAAATAAACAATGGACCACTTAGATGAGGATCACATTCTATACATTACAGCATAAAAATACACATCACTAAACAAAAGCACAATAGAAGATGAACAAAAGCCACTGAAGAGTTTAGGAAACCCAAAATAAACTTTACTAAATGTATTTGCCACACATATGGCACACTTTATTTTCTACCTCAAATGTTTCAAAATAAAGACAATAATGCAGTGGTCTCCACCAATAGTCTTGAGTGAATATAGGAAGTAATTTACTTCCTTAAAGGCTATGATGAAATATAAATGAAACAAGATTTTTTTCTTGAAGCCATGGACAACTGTGATGTCTAAAGGCTTTACCAAATCATTTACATGAATAGGGGTTTTCTCTTGTATGAGTTTGTTCCAATTTCCTGACTTCAAAGTGATGTAAATAGGCTTTAAAATATTTACACGGATAGAGACATGAACAGGCAGTTAGGAAAAGTTCATTCCCAGGTCCAAGGTCTGGTTTTTGACAACTTCCTGTAATTCTTGCTAAAATAAGATCCAAGGGTCTAACATTATTGGGTACCAGCATGCACATTCACATACACACACAGATATACACTGACATCACATAATTAAAATTAAAACAACTCTTTAAACAATTATTAATTGATGAAAGTTTTTCTATTCTAAGCATTTATTCCTATAACACAGGTGTTGAGGTATCTAACAGTTTACTTTCAGAGCTTTTCTTCAACATGAATTGGTTCATGTAACAGAAAACAAACATGTAGACTTGAAGTCAGAGAAATCAACCCTTCTAAGTTAATGGTATCATTTGGGAAGATTTAGAAAATGCTGCCCTGTAGGAGGAACTATGTCAGCAGGGTTAGGCTTTGAGAATTTAGATCCACACACCAATTCCAGTTCCAACTCTCTACTTCATGCTGCAGGTTAAAGAGGTGAGTTCTTAGCCTCCTGCTTTAGCTGCCATGACTGTCATTTGTTGCCATGCCAATTTCATGGTCATCTTGTATCCCTCTGGAACCAAGAGCCAAATTTAACTCTTATAAATTGACATAGACATTATATCATAACAACAGAAAAGGAACTGATACAAATCCATCAAGTTTTACACCTTAATTATTTAATGTAATTCAAGAGAAATATAAAATCTAAAAGAGTTACATTAACATTTAAATTTATAGTACAAGAGTTCCAGCTCTGGAGAGAAAGGTACCCTGACTGTCAGAAGTCAGGCTATACCTAGAGCTGTGAAAGGAAGGTATCCTGGATATCTACAACTGTGAGGAGAAAGGTATTCTGATTATTGGGAAGTCAGGCTATACCAGAAGCTGTGGAGGAAGGGTACCCTGGATACCTACAGCTCTGAAAAGAAAGGTACCCTGGATACCTAAAGCAGTGAGGAGTAAGAAATACTGACTGTCCTGAAGTCAGGCTACACCCAAAGCTATGTTCCAGTGGGGAATGGTTTCCCCTCAGTATGTGGTAATCCTGCTCCTCTCTGAGAGGGAGCCATTACAGCAGGGCTCCTCACCACTCTGCTAAGAGAGCTTAGCTTTCCAGTGGAGATATCCATTGCTGCTCTGCTCCACTTCCCTAAGGGAGTTTCACAGGAGAGTTGTCCATCACTTCTCTGTTGCACTCCACAAAGAGTTTCCCAGCAGAGTTGTCCATTTCTTCTGAATTCTGGACCAGATTGTTACTTCTCTGCTTCACTTAAGTAAGGGGGAAACCCAGAAGGAATGTAGCAGTCCGTTCTGGCTCTGGTGAATAGATGCCAACTCTGCTCTCCTCCCTTAATGGAGTTTCCCAGCAGAGGTATCTGTTGCTTCTTGGCTCTACTCCCAGAGACATTCCAAGCAGAGATGCCTGTTGCTTCTCTGCTCCACTCTACTAGGAAGTTTCCCAGCAGAGGTGTCCATTGATTCTCTACTCTGCTCCAATAGGGAATTCCTGAGCAGAGATTCGACTCAGCTCTGGCAAAAGAAGTT
Organism: Peromyscus eremicus; assembly: GCF_949786415.1. Lineage (NCBI taxonomy): Eukaryota > Metazoa > Chordata > Mammalia > Rodentia > Cricetidae > Peromyscus > Peromyscus eremicus. The sequence continues at coordinate 278,018 of NW_026734415.1, forward strand.
CTTCATCCAAAACTTATTCAAGAGATTCATTTGGGAGGGGGAATCCAGGAGAGTGGCTGCCTCTGGCAAAGTGGAAAAGGGCAGCTCAAAACTGAACAGGCACAGAGCTTACTTATATGGTGCTTTTTAGGGGTGGAGTTTTTTCAGGGAGATTACTCAGCATGAGAATTGGTCAGATTTCAATCCATGAAACTGAAGAAGCTCAGAGATAGGCTAGATTTTGTGCTCAGTGACAGTTGATTTTGTGCTTAGGGATTGGTTGGTTTCATGCTCACTTGGTCAGGAGTAGAGTGTGTTTCTTTGGCTCTGGATTCAGGGCCAAAGTGTGTGTCTTTCACTGGCTCAGGTTTCAGAATCAGAGTGTCTTTCTTTAGGTGGCCATTTTACCCTACAGATAGGGCTTCATAAATCATATTTTTCCATGAGTCTGCAGGGGTAAACAATATAAAAATGGACATCATAAAGTTTGAAAAGATTGCTGATACTGTCAAATTATTTTCTACAGCATAAATACTCTTGAGTAATTGAATGCCAGTGTCTTGGATAAAGATCTATCAAATACTTTAGAAGAACTTCCAACAAGTACTCAAAGTCTATAAAATATGCAAAGGCTCTAACAGATGGATTACACTCAAAAAGATCTACTCCTCTATGAAGTGCACAACTTTACTACACTCACTACATTTTTAGGGTTTGTCTGCAGTATGAATTTTTTTCATGATTTCAAAGACTACTAATACAGGCAAAGGCTTTACTACACTGATTACATTCATAGGGTTTCTCTCTAGTATGTGTTCTTTTATGCATTTCAAGAGCATTGTTACAAGTAAAGGCTTTACCTCATTGATTACATTCATAGTGTTTCAATCCAGTATGTGTTCTTTTATGCCTTTGAAGATGGTTGTGTCGTACAAAGGCTTTACCACATTGATTACATTCATAGGGTCTCTCTCCAGTATGTGTTCTTTTATGTAGTTGGATATAACTGTGATGAGAAAAGGCTTTACCACAAAGATTACATTCATAGGGTCTCTCTCCAGTATGTGTTCTTTTATGTAGTTGGATATAACTGTGATGAGAAAAGGCTTTACCACAAACATTGCATTCATAGGGTCTCTCTCCAGTATGTGTTCTTTTATGCATTTGGATATAACTGTGATGAGAAAGGGCTTTACCACAAAGATTACATTCATAGGGTTTCCTCTCCAGTATGCAAACATTTATGACTTTGAAGATGATGGTGTTGTGCAAAGGTTTTACCACATTGATTACATTTATAGGGTTTCTCTCCAGTATGTGTTCTTTGATGCCTTTGAAGATGGCCGCATTGTACAAAGGCTTTATTGCATAGATTACATTCATAGGGTTTCTCTCCAGTATGTGTTCTTTTATGTATCTGGAGACCCATGTAACGTACAAAGGCTTTACCACATTGATTACATTCATAGGGTTTCTCTCCAGTATGTGTTCTTTTATGCATTTGGAGTGAACAGTGATGAGAAAAGGCTTTACCACAAAGATTACATTCATAGGGTTTCTCTCCAGTATGTGTTCTTTTATGGATTTCAAGAGAATATTTACGAGTGAAATCTTTACCACATTCATTGCATTCATAGAGTTTCTCTCCAATATGTGTTCTTTCATGTATTTGGACATCCTTGTGCTGTGCAAAGGCTTTACCACATTGATTGCATTCATAGGGTTTCTCTCCAGTATGTGTTCTTTTATGGATTTCAAGAGTACGTTTATGAGTGAAGGCTTTACCACATTGATTGCATTCATAGGGTCTCTCTCCAGTATGTGTTCTTTTATGCCTTTGAAGATGGTTGTGTCGTACAAAGGCTTTACCACATAGATTACATTCAAAAGGTTTCTCTCCCGTATGTGTTCTTTCATGTACTTGAAGGTAGCTGCGTAGTACAAAGGTTTTACCACATTGGTTACATTCATTGGGTCTCTCTCCAGTATGTGTTCTTTTATGTAGTTGGAGATAACTGTGACTTGAAAAGGCTTTACCACATTGATCACATTCATAGGGTTTCTCTCCAGGATGTGCTCTTTTATGCCCTTGGAGATAACTGTGATGAGAAAATGCTTTACCACAAAGATTACATTCATAGGGTTTCTCTCCAGTATGCAAACTTTTATGTCTTTGAAGAATATAGTGTAGTGCAAAGGTTTTACCACATTGATTACATTCATAGGGTTTCTCTCCAGTATGTGTTCTTTTATGGATTTCAAGAGCATATTTACGAGTGAAGTCTTTACCACATTCATTGCATTCATAGGGTTTCTTTCCAATATGTGTTCTTTCATGTATTTGGACATCCTTGTGCTGTGCAAAGGCTTTACCACATTGATTGCATTCATAGGGTTTCTCTCCAGTATGTGTTCTTTTATGGATTTCAAGAGCATATTTACGAGTGAAGGCTTTACTACATTCATTGCATTCATAGGGTTTCTCTCCAGTATGTGTTCTTTTATGCATTTGAAGAGCATCCTGACGTATAAAGGCTTTACCACATTGATTACATTCATAGGGTTTCTCTCCAGTATGTGTTGTTTTATGCTTTTTAAGAGTACTGTACGATCCAAAGGCTTTACCACAAAGATTACATTCATAGGGGTTCTCTCCAGTATGCAAACTTTTATGTCTTTGAAGAATATGGTGTAGTGCAAAGGTTTTACCACATTGATTACATTCATAGGGTTTCTCTCCAGTATGTGTTCTTTTATGGATTTCAAGAGCATATTTACGAGTGAAGGCTTTACCACATTCATTGCATTCATAGGGTTTCTCTCCAATATGTGTTCTTTCATGTATTTGGACATCCTTGTGCTGTGCAAAGGCTTTACCACATTGATTGCATTCATAGGGTTTCTCTCCAGTATGTGTTCTTTTATGGATTTCAAGAACATATTTACGAGTGAAGGCTTTACTACATTCATTGCATTCAAAGGGTTTCTCTCCAGTATGTGTTCTTTTATGCATTTGAAGAGAATCCTGACGTGTAAAGGCTTTACCACATTGATTACATTCATAGGGTTTCTCTCCAGTATGTGTTGTTTTATGCTTTTTAAGAGTACTGTGCCATCCAAAGGCTTTACCACAAAGATTACATTCATAGGGTCTCTCTCCAGTATGTGTTCTTTTATGGCTTCGAAGATGATGGTGTTGTACAAAGGATTTACCACATTGATTACATTCATAGGGTTTCTCTCTAGTATGTATCCCTTTATGTATTTGAAGAGTATTGTGACATAAAAAGGCTTTCCCACAAAGATAACATTTATAGGGTTTCTTTCTAGTATGTGTCTTTTTATGTATTAGGAGATAACTGTGTTGTACAAAGGCTTTACCACATTGATTACATTCATAGGGTTTCTCTCTAGTATATGTTGTTTTATTCATTTGAAGAGTATCGTGACATGCAAAGGCTTTCTCACGTTGATTGTATTCATAGGGTTTCTCTCCAGTATGTGTTCTTTGAAGATGACTGCCATGTGCCAAAGCTTTATCACATTTAGTATACACAGGTTTCTCTCCAGTATGACCTTTTTCATACCTACAAGGATAATTGGCACATGTAAGGGCTTTACAATATTCAATACAGGGTTGAATCTTTATATCTGTATGAATTAATTTTACAATTAGGTCCAATTGTAAAAAGGAATATGATCTTAAGGATTTATCGCTGTGTTTACACTCATGTTGTTCCCCTTCATTAAGGGTTGTTTTGCATCTTTGAAAATACCTGTAATGGTAAGATCCTTTATTACATGGTTCACATTTACTGAATCTTTTTTCTATATTAGATTTTTCATATATTTGAAGAGAACTGGAAAAACTCAGAGTTTTATCACCCTTATTGCATTCATAAATTTTCCTATACTTTGAGTCATACTACATTTACTAGTTGAACTAGAACAAACAGAAATATTTACACAGTCCTAGTATTCACAGAGCTTTTCTGCAGTGTGAGTTTGTGGATGTATTAACAATGAAGCTGGAAAACCAATTACTTGTATACTTGAATCAAATTCAACAAGTATACTCAACATGGGGAATGCTATATATCTTCTAGTTGTTTTGAGAGGCATATTACATCTGTCCATATACCTATGCTCATATGGCTTGTATCCAAAGTGACATATGATGGACCTAGCAAAGGAAGAATAACAAAGGGTTTCCACATTGAATTCACAGTTTGATTTTTTATTCCACATAGAAATGTGGTATAGGGATCAAGGTTTCTCCACAACAAATGTCCCTCGATTCTTCATTTTCAGTGTCCTACTCATTAAACTTAGCACAGTCACAACAACCACATGAGTAACACTAGCTTTACTATGGACTATTTGCTCATTAGAAGGTTTTGGAGACATACTTATTACCTCTTCAGCATACATACCATTTGTAATATGAGTAGTATGAAACTAAATAGATTGGCAGGTCTACAGCACAGCTCTCATGAAGCTATGGTTCAAATGGTAATATCTGTTAAAGCATTGTTTCCTTGTCTTCTTTCTTTAAAAAATGCCTTGCAAATGCAATATGCCTACCTGAAATTGAGGTATATGGTTCTGTGAGAATTTAGTAATCATCAATGCACGTGAAACTGTGCTTATTTACACTGTTGCTTTTGTTTAAAGCTTACAGGACACATTATAATTTCTTTGGAGGCACATTTGTATCATCTTGCACATGATAATTACCTTCCATGTCTTCTAGAACTTTGACAGTGTTCTTCAATATTATGGTCTTCCCAACTGTACCCTAAAATATAGTACCAGAAAATGTATGGTATATTATTGAAAATTATGGAAAATTTAAGTAACTATCTTCAGTGAACCTTAGAGCCATGCCTGATTTATTCTCCTCACTCTTCTTTCTAATGAAACTACAGAAGAGCATCAAAAACCAAGAAACAGCTGTCTCCTTATTTTAGAATTTGAAGAAAAATTCACTCTTACCTATGGTAGTGAGGTTCCTGTAGGTCTCCAGCATCACATCTTTGTAGAGATTCTTCTGGGAAGGATCCAGCAAAGCCCATTCTCCCCAAGTAAAGTCGATATGTACATCATCATAGGTCACTGCATTCTAAATCATCCCATACATGTGTACAACAGAAAGCATGATATTGATAACATTGTAAATATATAGTTCTTTGACAGTATAATCATATAATTCTTGTACTCCCCAAACTTATTCCATGACATAGATATTATAATGTAATCACCAAGTCACTTTGGAAGGAAACTGAATAGGAGGTTCACCTCTGTCATTTCTGTACCCTGTGAATGGGATATCGCCTTGCAAGAGAAATGCCTATTAAAAAACATAGAGAGACAAGTAAACAGATTCACAGTACACAGTACACATGAGAGAAATTGTATGAACAATTACTAACTACAAAAAATAAAATAAGATGAACAAGTTGGGTATATTGGCTCACACCTTTAACCCGTCCACTCAAGTCAGAGGCAAGTATATCTGCCTCAGAGCTGAATGCCAGCCTAGTCTATGCAGCCAGTTCCAGGACAGTCAGAACTATATATAAAGATTCCCATTCAAACATCAGTGAAACACACAAAAAATATATAAAGAACTCAGAGGTTTTTGCTAATGTTTCTACAAAGAGTTCTGTATTTATCTTCCAGAAGCTTAAAGTGCCCCTATTGAAACTTATAAAAACATCATTGGTTTTACTAAAAGGCACTGCATAATTAAACAGTTACATATGGACAGATGAAAACATTAGCAATATAATGTTATTCATAATTGATCAAGACAGGGCAGAAGAGATGGCTAAGTAGTAAAGAGCTCTTGCTGGTCTTGCATATAAGTGGACTCAATTGCCAGCACTCACTTGCAGGATCACAACTATCCATTATCCCAAGTTCAAAATTTTTGAGACTATCTTTTGATCACTATGAGGACAGGTACCCATGTGGTACATATCCATGCAAACAAGAAAATACTCAATTTCATTTAAATTTTTAAAACAAACACAACAGGCAGGAAGAAGGTGATGTATCTGCAATCCAATGACTCAGAAGGCTCAGACAGTATTAATGTCATGAATACATGCCACCCTGAGAAAGAGAATAATACCCTCTGCCAAATTTTAAAATTCAAGATATGAATGAAGCTCTGCCTCTGCCTCCCAAGTGCTGGGATTAAAGGCATGTCCACCACCGCCCAGCTGATAACTGTTTTTGTTGTGTATACTTTTACTGTGTTAAAGTTAAAACTATTCATTTTTATTTAACAAAAAGAAGGAAATGTTGTGGAATACTATTTTAATATGGGTTAATTTGTATATGCTGTGGAACATTTCTTTTAATAATGCAAAGATGTGTTACATTCTTTTATGCTGCAGTTGTTTAAATCTATAAAGTTGTGATGCTTTGCCTGTCTAAAATACCTAATTGGTCTAATAAAGACCTGAATTGTCAATAGTTTGGCAGAAAACGATTGATGGGGCTGGCAGGCAGATAGAATAAATGGGAGGGGAAATTTGGGATGAAAAATGGAAGGAGCAAGAAAAGGAGAGGATAGCAGGGGCCAACACAGTTACACAGTAAGCCTGAAATGCCCTTCCATACATTCCTTTAACCTGACTCCTGAGGACCTGGGAATCCTGTGGTGACCTAAACCCTGACAAATGAGACAGAATGGGGAGTGTATGACAGCTAAATTGGAGAGCTGCTCTAATATCAAGATCAGTGGAGACAGTAGAAAGGCCATCCATGGAAACCACAAGGTCCTGGAAGTGAAGACCTAGTCCTCCAGAGAAGATATTCTACAGCTGTTGGGAAGCCAAAGCCAGAGCTGGCAGGGTAGACAGACCCTAGCCCTGCAAGATTTCAGGTGAAGGAGGAAACATAGACAGTAGATATGATAACATAAGGTTGGGTGGAGGAGGTCTAATGAGCCCCTATCCCTAGACAAAGTCCTACAGGAAACTAATAACCATAAAGATAGAGTATTATTCTTTTCCAGGCTTGAGCCTTCTAGTTGGTTGCCCAAATCAAAGTGGTCTGCCCTGACATCATACAAATACATGAAATACCAAATGGACTTAGCAGCTTATATTTAAATATTTATGTGCATACATATATAAATCTATATGCAATAATAATAACAAAAGAAAAAGAGATAACCAATTTAAGACATAGTAAGTACGGGGAATGAAGTGACTAGAAAGAGGAAGGAGAAAGAAGTTCTTAGGTGTTTATATTTTAAATATTAATCTTAGGTCACAGAAATAAATAGGGAAAATAAAATACAAATGGCTGACAAATGATTAAAAGTGTTTAATATACTTAGCTATTGGATAAATGCAAATTACAACCTCTGTCCCTGTGGAGGTTGGTGTTAAATCTTCAGATACGTGTTTCAATTGTAATACCAATAATGTTCATGAAATTAGTAAAATTCCGTGGGAAGGAATATGAATAGAGAATAGATAGAATGCAGAGATTAAAAGGGTACAATGGCATAAGGGGGGGTTAAAGTGGGATGGAGGACTGTGCTGCAGGTCGCAGGAATATATCCTAAGAACTCAGCTGGTTATGGCAGAGCCACTACCTGAAGGGATCAAGGAATTCCTTCAGAGGAAGCCCAATTCCAAGGAACATTTGGTGTTATTTGGCTTGTTATATATCAGCTGTCTTCTGTTATGAAAATCATGTGTGCCATCATAGCTTTCACAATTGATTTTTTTTCCTAAGAAGTGCTAACAGTGTGGACTGATCACTATTTGGACATATACATTCCAGGTATTTGGAGAACAGCCTCAGGAAAGGCTTCCTCCCCCCACCCATCCATTTCTCCCCTTTCAGCACTGCAATCAGATTATCTCCCTTGGCCACTTTCAAGGACTAAAAGAAATAACAGTCCAGACCACCACATGCTAGTCTCCTGATTTCAGGTAAATTCCACAAGGAGATACCACCTAGGTCAGGTGGACCTTAAGCAATAGCCTTACACAATTTAGTTTGGACCCTCCTTTATTACAGCCTTACTAACATTATAGAGCCCTAACATTATAGAGCCCTAACATTATAGAGCCCTAACAGAGCCCTCTCTGTCTCTCTCTCTTTGGTTTTTCAAAACAGAGTTTCTCTGTGTAGCTTTGGTGCCTGGCCTGGAACTCACTCTGTAGCCCAGGCTGGCCTGGAACTCACAGAGATCCATCCGCCTGCCTCTGCCTCCCGAGTGCTGGGATTAAAGGAGTGCACCACCACTGCCCAGCGACCCCTAACTTCTTACCTAACCACTTCTAGGAATGTAGACTGAGCACATAGATCCCCTTTTTGACATACTAACTAGTCATTAACACTCAGTTGACCTCCTCTTTTACCACTCCCATTTTGGATTGTAAAAGAAAGCATGCTGGTCACTGCCTGAGGAAATTTCTTACCTACCTCTATAACCCCGTAGAATTCAAGCCTGGTGGCCTTACGCTGCCAGAGGATTGCTATTGCTTGGGTTTATAACTGGATTCTTTGGAGACTTGGGGGGAATGTGGAGAACTGAGAGGGGGAGAACTGAGAGGGGTAAAGAGGATTTTGACCAGAGAAAATGTGTAGACGAGATGGAAGATGAGGAAGAACCAGATGCAGAAGTGTTAGCTAGGTAAGAACGAGATCAAAAGGACGTAGAGGAGGCAGAATTAAGAGAAGAGAATTAAGACAGAAATTAGAGGGAGCGGTAGATAAATATAGAGAGAAATCAGTCAAGAAAAGAGCTAGGTATGAGAACGGAACTGAAGCTATGTAAATAGGATGTTATAACAGAGGAATTAAAGCAAGTGGGCTATAGAGCTCAGTGTGCTGAGATTCTATTTCCCAAAAATAGTACTCGCCATTCATAGTTCACTCTACTGAGCCCCTGGGATGTATAGTATTAAGGATCATCCTTCTAATATTATACAAGAGGACTTGAAGTAGGTCATCAGAGGGAGAAGGGAAAGAAATAAAACAAAAGACCTTTTGAAAAACACATGGAAAGCTGGAGAGATGGCTCAGAGGTCAAGAACACGGGCTGCTCTTCCAGACATCGTGGGTTCAATTTCCAGCAAATACATGGTGGCTCACAACCATCTATACCTGGACCTGATGCCTTCCTCTGGCACGTAGGTGTACATGCAGAGAAGTCATACATAAAATACAAATAAATAACATTAAGAAAACACATGGAAATTACGATACTTCAATATCACTAACATATACTCACATGCAGAGAAACACAAACACACACATGGAAAGGGAAATAAGGAGAGAGGACAGAGAGACAGAATTAAAATGGAGTTACTCTGAAAAAGAGCAACAATACCCCTACAAACACTAGAGGGTACAAATAAAAACTCTGTGCCATGTATGAGTTACTTCTTTTGGAGTTCTTGGCAATTAGGTCCCAAAGACTCCTCCAACATGACACCAAATTGCTCTTGGTTATCCTACAGAACTTGATGATAAGACTTTATTGCTAAAGACATCATAAGTTTGAGTCATAGAACATGGCAAAATCAAAGGGGTAAAGAAGCAGAAGCTTTATCCCTACTGACTTGCTTTCATAGTGCTGGAAGGTGTTATACAAGTTACTGGAAGAGACAAGTAATCATCACCATGCCAAACTACAAACACTTCAAGCTACAGTAATGACTGACCTGGCAAGACCTGCCCACTGGTGCAACAGTAACACGAATATCATGGGAGAAAGCAATGACCTCCTGACTGTATCTGAGTCCCTCTCCACAGCATGAATCACATACCTGGCACCATTATCAGACTAAGAACCTAAAAATAGACAAGTCACAAGCCTTAGGGAAGAATGTATTACTATTATGCTACTAAGTGGACATAGAATTAAACTCACTTAAAATAACTTGCCATTATATTCACAGCTGAATGGACCTCCCATCCCTCAACTTAAGTGCTTCTAATTAAAGTAGACTATGGTTGACATGGTGATACATATCTGGTCAAGGTGCAGAGAATAAACAACTGGGGAATGCTCAGTCTTAAAGCAACAGATATAGCTCAACCCCCTCCTAAGTCTCAGGGATCATTGTGGAAGATGTGGTAGGAAGAACATAAAAGGCAGAGGTGTGCTCTCTTCTCCCAGATGCAATTCCCAGAGACTTGTCTCTAGTGCTGGAACAGATCACCAGCTGAAGTCTCCCTTCCCACTCCCTGTCCACATATCCTGTGGATCCCACAGACCATCCTCTCTAAATCTCTCTCCCCACACTCATTGCTGCATCCCAGCCACCAACACCAGCAGGCATTCCCTGTGAGCAAACCAGCAGAGCAGGCCAATAAATCAGATGACACACAGTCATCACACTATCCCAAGATTCAGAGATGAAACAGAAACCAAGGAATATACACATACCCAATAAGGACAAACCCAGACCTATAATCATCCCAAACCCAGATGCCTAGAAGCCAGCACAGGAACATAATCAATAACAGCCAAGGCTTTATGTGTCCCCTAGAGCCAAGCTTTACTGGGCTCTATCACAGCAGGCCCTGAATATTCCCACACACTTGAAGCCTAAAAAAATGATTTTAATGCCAACTATATGAAGATGATAGAGGTACTTAAAGAGGAAAGGAATAAATCCCTTAAAGAAAGCCAGGAAAACACAAACAAACCAGTGGAGGAAATGAATAAATTCCTTCAAATAAAGGCAAGAAAAAGGAAACAAACAACTGAAGGAAATGAATAAAATTGCTCAAGACCTGAAAATAGAAATAGAAGCAAGAAAGAAAATGCAAATTGAGAGAATTCTGGCAATTAAAAGTTTAGGACTGCAAACAGGAACTACAGAAGCAAGCATCACCAACAGAATGCAACAGATGGAAGAGAGAACTGTAGGCATTGAAGACAAGACAGAGAAAATGAAAATACTGGCTGATCCACTTTCCTTTCTAATTCTACAAGAAGCAGTGAACATAGTTCCTCAGATCTGACTAACTTTCAACTATTCAGAGGACTACAAGACATAGATGTGCAGCACTCAAAAGTTGAGAGGAAAACTGCCATGAATTGGTGGCCAGCCTGGGCTAGATAACAAGAGAACAAAAATAAAATTCCATTCAGGATAGTAAGAGAAGGTCTAACAAATGCAAGTCACTGAAAAACTCTTAGACCTCAAAATGGCATTAGCTGACAACATGTATCTGGTTCATGTATGGAAAATAACCTTTACAAACTTGTATAGCCACTGTTGGCAGTTGCTCAGAATCTACCCCAAGATGCTGCTATACCACTCTTGGGCATATAGCCAAAGGATGCTTCATCCTACCTCAGGGACAACACAAGCTCAACTATGTTCATTGCAGCTTTATTCCTAATACCCAGAAACTGGAAACAGCATAGATGTCCCACAACCAAAGAATGGATAAAGAAAATGTGGTATATTGATACAATGGAGTGTTACTCAGTTATTAAAACAAGGACATCATAAAACTTGGAGACAAATGGATGGAACTAGAAAAAAAATTCATTCTCAGTGAGTTAACCGAGACCCAAAAAGACAAACATACTATTAACTCACTTCTAAGTGGATATTAGCTGTAAAGTAAAGGATATTCATGCTACAATCCACAGACGCAGAAAGGCTAATTAACAAGGAGGGCTCCATGGGGAGACACATGGATATTCCTGGAAAGAGGAAACAGAATAGATTTTCTGGATAGACTAGGGGTGGGTGGGGATGGGGACAGGAGAGAGCAGGCTGCAAGGAGAAATGGAGGTAGAGAGAATGGGGAGACTACTGGATGGGAGACAAACTGTGCCAGGAAAAGTGTGATCTTGACTAATGTTACCCAGCTACCTATGATTCTATCTGTATAGAAATTAAATAAACACAGATTTCACAACTTCCAAAAAATTAACTCAAAGTGACCCTTAAACTGTTATGTTTCTGACCCTCAAGCTACTGGTATTTCTTCCAAAGACAGAAGCCCCATGCTCTAATGCTTTCTGTATGTAGATGTGATCTCTGCAGCCCCTTATGGCTCCTTGTGGCTTCAGGTAAACACAGCCCCACTGATGACCAAACCCAAAACAACACAGAAAAAATAATTTAAAATCTGCTTCCTGACACATGGATCATGGCACAAGATGTGGAATCTGCCCTATCCACCTGCCCAACACCATGGACACCTGAGAAATCTCTGCAGATCAGAAACTCCCTTTGTCCCCTGGAACTGAACTTCACTGAATCACACCATGGTGGCTGGTGGTAGCAGAAAGTTAGAAGCATTCTAATCATGTATTGCTGAAGAATGATCCACATCACCTCTTTCAACCACTTCCTAAACTATTTGTAACATTTAGAAGATAAACCTGAAAGTGGAATGCAATATTCAGAACTTCTAGGAACCAGACCTTCACATTTTCCAATTTGTTTTTCTACCAAACAACAAAAGCAATGCTTGTGTGTGCACACTGGATAGTGATATCACAAAGCACTATGTCCTCCCAGCCAAGGCTACACAGCCACTCCATCCCCAGGAAATCCCACACAGGGAGGCTCAGAGGAAAAGGACCACTGCCCAGGTCATCATATGGACCAACAGAACCATAGACTGACTCATGATCCATCCAAGTCCCAGCAGAAATGACAGCACAGCAGACCTGCTCTGAACACCCCACACTCATGATAACATTGCTTGTGATCTTCCTTACAACTCCCTACAGCAGAAGCAGAGAAAAATCCTGAAAAGAACCTGCAAGCTAGTACTGTTATTGCTAAGCCTTGCCAGAGTCCCTCATTAGCAATGGCCACCCTATTAGCAGCTCCACTATTGGGTGAGCAGAGACCAAATGACTCAGGCAGCACAGGCCTTCCCAGTTCTGCCCTTACACCCCAGGATACAGGCCCCAAATAAGGAAAGTTTGTATTTTAGTAGACATTCTTCCACTCTCCCAGAACACTTCTCATTCCTCCCCCAGGCATAGGGTCCTTTATGTGCACATTCCATTACACACTCAGTGTCCAGTGCTGCCAACCCTTTGCTTCTTAGTTGGGCAGTCCTGCAGCCAAACATAGGTCACATTCAAACACTGACTGTCGTTAAAGCAAAAAAACAATGAGGGGTCATGGTAGGGCGTGGAGGCAACAAAGAGACTCTGCATATCATGTAGCTTTTATCTCAAACAATTTTTTTGAAAAGTTGAAACAAGCTTTAGGGCCATATGCTCCAGAGACTAGGGATTTGTGTGAGAGCACACCAGGGATGACTCACACTTTTTCAATCTCAGCTGTACATCTTAAACCTGGAAAATAATAGTCCTGTTAGGCAGGGCCACAAAGATCCTCTATTTTGGTTGAACTAGTGCAACTGCAGAAATTGGGTTACATGGTAAGGTCAGTGCTTTACCCAGATTCTTGATTGCTGTCATCTGAGGACCTCAAGAAATGGCCAGTCAGGACATTTATTCATGTCTAAAATTGATTACCTGACTCCATCTCGCTAAAATCAACTACTGCCAAAGCAGGAAAGCTCTCACCCTCCTTCCTGCATTCCTTCTCTGTGCTGTGACTACATCAGCCTCAGAGTTGGTCAGGGAACTCAACTCTTGCACAGGTCCTTCTTCATTTGTAACTCCCCAGTAAGTCAGAGACATTGGAGGACACTCATTCCCTGGTCTCTTATCCTTCTCACTGACCAGTCAAGGCCCAGCCTGGAAGAAGTTGCAGGACTGCCTTCCCAGCATGGGGCAGCAGAGGCAGGATTAGGTATTCAGAGTAATTCTCAACTCAGCTCCAGGCAAGCCTGGGCTACAGGACATATTGCTCTAAACAGAAATAAATAAATCAATAGCACTTGAGAAAAAAGGAATGACATTCTTAATGATCAAGAAACATTGCAGAACAGAAACAAATAGAGATAAGAGGAATAATACACATAATTAAGAAAATTTTAAAAAAAATACCAATAAGGAACTTTTTAAAATGATTAAAAATAATATATTTTCAAGATTAAAAAATTTATCTTTATTGACTTAGAAAAAGAATAGGTCCTTACTTAACAAGGAGAAGGCCATTAATAAGAGACTGATTGATCTTGCCTGCAAGTACATGTTGGCTGCTGAGATCTGTAACCTGACACACAGAGTTACAAATAATGGTCTATTTCTCAAACCTCTAAGCTGACATATTTGTGTGAATCAGGAATGATCATATCTACACAGGAGAGTCCTCAAATGCAAATTCAATATTCACTACCTCAGGGAACTATCTCAAATTGTACACCCACCAATCTGGCCTGTCTTCATTCACATGGAGTGAATGAATACCTGCTGGGAAATTATGAATTGACTCCTCCTGCCACAATCAGGTCCTTTTTCATGATGGCGACTCCAGCAGCTGACTGCCTACCCTGTTTCCTCCTGCAGTGTACACAATACACTATTCCTCCTAATCTGATCTGAAGGCAGAAGCCATGAACCACATGCAAATCCTTTTCCTGTAACTGCAATAGACAGTCCACTACATGACTCAAATGGAGAACTTTAAATTCTGAGGTGGTAGTCATTTAATTTAAGAATTTTGGAGGTGTAATATAGGACAACAAGATCATTGCCCTGGAGTGCAACAGTCTGAAATCAAGTCTACCTGAGTCAATAGAAGGGAGCTTGTCTCAGAAACATTTTGCTAAAGGCTGGAAATGCAGCTGCTCTGGAAATACTTTGTCTTCCCAGGGAGAAATCACTCCACACACTTAGGAGATTAATAAAGAAAAGTCTCTTTAATGATAGCATGCTTCTATCTCTGTCTAACGCTCACAGAGGAGCCAGCCTGGACAGACTCTGCATTCCACTTATGCCATCATCCTTAAGGTTCTTTTAGGGTCATGCCCCAGGCTACACTTTGAACAACTTATATAGGGATGGGAGACTGCAAGTCTGAACACTTAGGCAGATGGGAGACTTACACAGCAAAGATATCATCAGATTTATTTCTGAAGTACACCAGTGACCTGATACAGCAGGTCATTCTTCAGTGACAGGGTCCTGAGGGGAAAGTGCCAGAAAATGAGAAAGACAGGAAAAGTAGAAGGTAGAAAAGATAAAAGCTGGGGTGGGGAGGTCTTGCACAAGCCAAATCTCATGCCAAGTAAGCTTCATGAGAACAACAGCATCATGTATACACTTCCAGGGGGAAATGGAAGGAAATGGGGAACTTCTATGAAGTCAGCAGAAACTGTCATACAAGGGGACAAATTCAGGAGGAGTCTAATCAAATAATACTGCACAGGGGGACACAGTATCTTAAGGACATTACTGACTCAGCCTACAGTGGCCCTGGGACTGACAACCACAGCTCCATGTGGTGGGAAGAGTTGGGTTCTCAGGATCTGAAGGAACCCCTCCTCAAAGGCCCTGGCCCCAGACCACTACCAGCTCTGTATTCCTGGTTTTAGAGAAGAAGCTCTGTTTTGTTCTCAATATATCAAGGCCTTAGGCCAAACTCCCATGGACTAGGCCCCAGGCTGTTAATCCCTCTCCCAAGAATGTTCTTCCTCCCTGTCTGAGGGCCTAAATGAAAGCCTTGCTTGACCAGGCCAGTCCTTAACACACCAGGGTTTTACTTTTCCAATAGTTGTCACCTGGTGTCATACTGCTCATCTCTCAGAACTAAGCTTTTCTCGAGAAAAGTGGAACTTGAAGGCACACCAGGCCTAAGGGAGGTTGTGACCCTGTAATGCCGCCTTGAGCAGCTTGTTAAGAGGCCTGTTCTTTGAAATAGGGATGGGCCTAGTGCCTGGCAGTCAGTCAGGGGTGTCTCCTTTGTGACTGTTTGGAGCCCAATGTCTGGACAATCCTGGTCAAAAAAATATGTGGCCTAACATCCTTATCGCTACCAGGCCTGGTTAGCACAGACTCATCTTTGGAGTTTTGTAGAGGCACTGCTCCCTTAGCTACATTCTACAGTGTGAAACTATCTACCAAGATTTGTAAAACATTTATATCACCAATTCTACTCTTCTACTGAAAGATTTACAACACGCCCCCACGGTCAGGCGTGTTCGCATATGCCTGGCGGACACTTCCGCCTAGCCAGGCCCAGGTCAGGATAGCCATTTCCGGGTCAGGGCATCTCGCGTGACCGAGATGCGTGACGTTTCACTGGCCACGTAAGCGCGCAACGTGGCCATGTGATCTACGCACTTGCGTGTAGTAGTGACGCTGATCTGTCCACGCCCAGCCTTTAAAATCAGGCGCCATGCTCCCGGTTCTTCCTTCTCCACACACGTGTTTCCCGCAGGCCTGTTCACTCTCTGTCCCTTTAATAAAACTCTTTGTTAGCGGATTCTGTCGTGTTTCGTGGCATTTCCTTGCAGGGTAAGAACACAACGCAGCCAAAAAACTAACATCTACATCACAGCTAAGTCGTAGAGTGCTACGCAATACAAGAGATGCCTTTTACAACCTCCACAAAATTAACTGTAAATGATCTTACAGGCAAAGGTTAAATGCAAAGTGCTGAACGTCTAGAAGATACTGGAGAAAGTAGGCCTCTCCAAGTTTGGCACCCTGCCTTTCATGGATGCACCAAAAGCATGGTGTTATTGACTACAAATACGTTTCTACACACAGCTCCCTGCTCCCAATGCTCTGAAAAGACGCAGCTCACAGATCAAAGTTATTCTGAGGCCTGTGCATCCAGGGAGTTGCAGGAACCATGTGGGAATGCAAAGGACAGGGAATCTGGCTGCAGATTCCTACACAGCCCCAAGGAGGACCGGCCAAACTGCCTCCTGCACCTCCCCATCTGCTCATCCTCATCTGGGGACAGCAGCTCCTCACTCACCATGTCGTGGCTTCCCAGTTCGCCCATTGCACTCTCACAATTTCCTGCAGCAGCACTCACAGCACAGCACACAAAGGCACTGGCATCAGCTCCTCGGCAAAGCCAAGCCCTCCGACTCCCGGAAGGGCCCTGCACCACTCTGACTGGCAGTTTGGCTTGGAGGCGCTGATTGGCTAGTGAGGCCTGAGTGACAAGAGCACCTCCCTTAGGGTTACAGTGTGCTTAAAGACACAGCACAATGGTTGCTGTGTCTGCCTTCCATCTCAGACCCAGACCTTTTGCAGATCTGCAGAGATATGCATTTCAATAGCACTTGCTCTGGCTCCTACAGCTGACCAGCTATCTTCCAGCACTCCATAGGCACTTCCCCTTCTTCCTCCCGGACACAACGTGACTAATTTGCACAGCCATTTGCTCAGTGTGGAGTGGAGTGATTCCCCATCCCACAGGTGAAGGGTGCCCAGAATATTTCAATTTTAAAGAGAGATTTAAGGACACAAAAGGAGATGTTTGTTCGGTGGCTTCACGCTGAGGTGAGGTGAACTGAAGGTCCTTTACCTGTTAGTCACAGGCACTTCAGAGAACAAGGAGAGATATGCAGGGACCAGATAAAAACACATGATGATAGATTTGTCTCCCACCAGAAGGCTGAATGGTGTCTCCATTGCTGTCCAAGTTTTCTTCCAGAATTCAGGACAAAGTCTTGACAAATGAATAATAATAAAAAAGAGTAGTCTTCAAAATAAGTTGAATAGTTAGAGAATAATGGAGCTAGGAAGAATGTCTTTATGAGAACTATTGTTAGCCAGCACATCTTCTTCAGTGGTCAAGTGGAAAAAAAAAGGTTGCATTATTTCAGGTTGTCTTCATGAGCAGAACCGGTAAAACTCAATCTCTCCATGTGTGTAGAAAGTGGATTTATTAGACTGTCTCTTAAGCCGTGGTCCAGCCAGTCCAACAATGGCTGTCTACCTATGGAAAGCTAAAGACTCCAGTGGTTGTTCAGCCCATGAGGCTGGATGTCTCGGCTGGTCTTCAGTATACACCAAAATTCCATATAGTAGGCTCTAATGCCGATAAAGGAATGAACTTTGTAGCCAGGGATAGGGCAAGCAGCTAATAAGAGAGAGCTTTATTCTTCAATACCCTTTATATACGTAGGTGGCTACCAGAAGGTGTGATTCAGATAAAGCTGGATCTTATTCTTGGTTTGAAGGATTTTTGCTGTTTTTGAAACAGGGATAATCTGTGTAGCCCTGAAACAGATTCTGTAGACCAGGCTGACTTCAAACTTAGAAAAGTTGACTGCCTCTGTCTCCTTCTGAGTGCTGGGGTTAAAGCTGCGCACTACCACCAAGATGCTAAAGGTGGATCTCATCACCTCAAATAATCCAGATTGAAGATGGGTCTTTAAGTTCAAAACCTTTAAGAAAATTCCCTGATAGGTATACCAAGACTTTGGGTTTTAGTCATTCCAGAGGTAATCAGTTTGACTATCAAGAATAGCCATTACAACATCTAGACAGAACTGAGAAAGATTTCTTACCTGCAGGAGGGAAGGAGAGCATGGGACTCATTTCCAAAGCAGTGCTTTTCCTAAACAAAGGAAGCATGGGGACTTACTTAGGGAATCTGGACACTTCATGGAGAGTTCTGCCTATTCCTAAGCATGCTCAGTTATCAAATCTACTTCTGAACATGATCACAATGGAAAAGCAGGGACATTTAGGGACATTCTTAGCTAAAAGTCATGGAGGTACATAAAATTTATAAAAATAATGGAAAGAAATGCCTCTGGTATGTTCATCTTGTACCACAAGGTCCTAGCTGAAAATTTTGTAAATGACACTATGAAAGTAGATTGCTTTGGAGCCTATGTTACATGTCTGTGGGGCATTTACCCTCCAACCCCACAGCTCCCCAGAGTTTTCTTGAGTGTGGGCAGCAGGAAATATTAGATAGAAGGATTTATATTGTGGAGAGAAACAGATAGAAAATAAAGGAGAGCCTTGAGAGGGCCTGGTATCTTTTCCAATGGGCCCTGACTGTCTCTGCCCCAGGGTATTTATAGAGATGCCAAGGGGTGGAGTAAAAGACCTCCTCTCCCAGCATAGCCAAGTGCAGACCATTTCAGACACCTGCACTCAGGCCCGTGGCCCTAATCACCCTCTATGCAAACTTGCTGGGTAAAGCCATGAGGAACCTGAAAACGGGCTCCCACAGGTCCCCCTTTCTTAATATATAAAAAATAACTCATTAATAGCTTACAACAGTCTCCATAGCTGTTATACCTCCAAGCTGTTATATACTCCAAGGGAGTAGAGGATGATAAAAATGGCATTTCTCTTTTGGATTAGGTCCAAGGTGACTACAGCAGTCTTTAGCTGCATCCAGCCCTTTCTAAACCAAAAACTCTTAATGTAATTGTAAACTTAAAGAATTCCTTATTTCATAATTACCAGTAACAAGTTAACATAAATATTGCTATCCACAGTTACAATTCTCTCAATTTTACAACTCAAAGCAAACTCTTAACAGAACCATTTGAATTAACATATATGGTGCTATGTATCGTTAACCATTTTCTCAGTCTTACAACTTTAACTCTTAGTACAATCATTTGAATTTTCTTGCTAACAACATAGAAAAAACTTTGATGTATTCACATCAAACTTATATATTTCCTTAACTCCACAAAACCAGGGTGCATTAATATCAATAGGTTAAACATAATTTCTGCAAACATACATTCAACCTTAATTCACTAATACCTCCTCCTTTTCTTTATAATTTTTAAAAACAGTCTCAAACCTAGTTAAAAAAAAAACTCAAACTCATACAATTCCTACAAACCCATATTGAAAAGCAATATTTTCAATCTAACCATTCACACTTTGAAAACTTTTAGCAAAACACCCAAAAGCAGTTTCTTAATAAAACTCTTTACACTTTAAAAGTAGTCTCTTAGTATACCCCATTTGCATTTCTTACTAACAAAACAAGACATTAGTCCACTCAAACAACAAGAAAATATTTTTTAAATTAAATAGACAAAGGAATATTTGTAGCTGAACGGTCTTGTTAAATAAGAAACACAGAGCCAATGCAGAGATGAAAACCCAAGAGGTCAGAGCTAAAAACCTTACTATTCACTGCTGCTCTTGTCCTCCTCAGCAAGAGACCTACTTCCTGTGTGTTTGTGCTTTTTATAGACTTTCTATTCTGCCTTCTCATTGGTTGTAAACCCAACCACATGACCTCCTCGTCACTGTCCATCTATACATACCTCCAGGTCTTTTATAGTTGGTATTGAGATTAAAGGCATGTGTCTCCATGCTGGCTGTATCCTTGAACACACAGAGATCTGCCTAGCTCTGCCTCCCAAATGCTAGGATTAAAGGCGTGCACCACCACAGCCCAGCTTCTGCCATGGCTTGCTATTAGCTCTGACCCCCAGGAAACTTTATTTATTAACATACAAATAAAATCACATTTCAGTACAAATAAAATATCACCATAAATATTAACTCTCCCTTTTCTTTATACTTTTTTAAGCAAAATCTCAAGCCTAATTAGAAAACCCAAACTTTTCCCTTTAAACAGTTCCATTTGTAACACAAAACCAGTTCCAAAAGTAATTCCATTTTTACATAAACAGTTCCATAAAACAATTCATGAATCACTAGTTAATAAAGCATATATGCATACACAAAACTGCATCTTGAGTTAAGGTAGAAACAATAAACGTATTGCCATTCTCTTAACTACACAGGAAGTACATACATCATTTCTAAAGTTTAGAGTTTATAATCAGCTTTGCTATACAACACTGGGATTTAGTGATTGTTGTCATTATAGAGTTGTGATACTTGTTGCTAGGAGACTAACATTTAAACAGTTCCATTTTTAACCCAATTCCAGAAAACAGTTCCTAGGTCATTACTATATAAGTAAACTCAAAATTGTCCCATTGCAATGAAATCACTATTCATTGTTCATTTCATTTCTTAAGTCCCAAAATTCAAATAATAAATTCTGGTATAGCCTTCCAAATATGAAGAAATCCATAACAAAAATCTTTTTGTAGTTTTATCTCATTATTTTAAGTTCAAAAAGTTCAAAAAAAAGTAAATTCTGGTATCAGGCTTTTACTTCGAAATTTGAAGAGACATTTTACAACCAAAACTTCTTGCAGTTAACAATTTTAGTTCAAACAAACATCTCTACAACTTTTGTTCTCACAGAGATCTTTTAGGTACAGTAGTGTTCTAAACCACACCATTTTTGATGTTAGCTCAGGTTTTTCTGTGTTGTGTTGATTTTCCATGGATCTCAGCTGCGGATGCCTTGTGCTGGTTCTGGCATCTGCCATTCTTAGCTTCTTAGCTGCTTCTGGAGCTTTTGAAACCATTCAGACTGCCAACTTTGCAGTCTACTAGGACACTACCTTCTGTGTCTCAGGTTTTTTCACCATATACATTAAGCATAGACTCACACTTAACATTTACACTTTTTTACAAACTCACATATAACATTTTTGCCTTGGAAAGCATCTAGACTCACATTCAACATTTACACTTTTTTACAAACTCACATATAACATATTAATATCTACTTATTTATACTCCTTAAAGAAACTATAGAACTACTTTAGCAAATATATTTATTACTTCTTATATACTTCTTATATTCATTCCATCTTATTCTTATTTAAACTTACATTTCCAATTAGCATCTTTACTTCTTACAAGCTTATTACTGTATGTCTTAAGACTACCTTAGATACTTCTTGCAAGCTTATATTCTTAAAGGAACTCTATAGATTTTACAAACTTATATAGGGCTACCATAAGCATATATTTAACTTAGCAAACACCTAAAGATAAAGATTTCTTAACACAGAGATCTAACAAGAGAATTGCTGTGGATGATTGATTGATAAATAAAACACTGATTGGCCAGTAGCCAGGCAGGAAGTATAGGCAGGACTAGCAGAGAGGAGAATTGAGAGAACAGAAAGGTGGGGAGGGGGAGACACCATCCTGCCATCCAAAGAGCATCATGTAAAGGCAGCAGATAAAGCCACAGAATACATGGTAACATATGGATTAACAGAAATGGGCTGAGTATAAGAGTAAGAGC